>NC_044346.1:2258722-2496222 GCF_007364275.1 Archocentrus centrarchus
GACCCCCAGAAGCTGCCAGGCGTGCAGGAAGGGTTCGGTTGTGTGAACAGCAGCTTGACTTATTATTAGTTTCAATTGGCAGTGCAAAGCAGCGACCTAAACTCTGCTCCCACAGAGGTCGATTATCTCGTCAGTAGCTTCACATCTTCACTGCGTATGGCTCTGGATGCTGTGGCTCCTCTGAAAATCAAAGTCAGAAGTGCCTGACTCCGTGGAATAACTCACAAATGTGCAGCTTAAAGCTGATAACCCGTAAGCTAAAGAGGAAATGACCTCTCAGTAATTTAGAAGACTTTATTTATCCTGGGGGGGGCTCCGTAAAGCTAGGACATCTTACTATTCATCACTGATTGAAGAGAATAAGAACAACCCCAGGTTTCTTTTCAGCACTGTAGCCAGGCTGACAAAGAGTCAGAGACACCCTCTCTATTTTTAAGACTAAGCTTAAAACTGTCTTTTATGATCAAGCTTATAATTAGGGCTGGATCAGGTGACCCTGAATTCTCCTTTAGTTTTGCTGCTATAGGCCTAGGCTGCTGGGGGAGAGTTTCTTTTCATTCACCCATTTTTACTCTGCTCTGCATTTAATCATTAGTTATTATTAATCTCTGTCTCTCTTCCACAGCATGTCTTTTTTCTCCACTCAGCCCCAGCCAGTCACAGCAGATTTCTGCCCCTCCCTGAGCCTGGTTCTGCTGGAGGTTTCTTCCTGTTAAAAGGGAGTTTTTCCTTCCCACTGTCACCAAGTGCTGCTCATAGGGGGTC
The DNA here is from genome assembly GCF_007364275.1 of Archocentrus centrarchus. Lineage (NCBI taxonomy): Eukaryota > Metazoa > Chordata > Actinopteri > Cichliformes > Cichlidae > Archocentrus > Archocentrus centrarchus. Next base: position 2,259,488 of record NC_044346.1, read on the forward strand.
GTTTTGACTGTTGGGTTTTCTCTGTATTATTGTAGGGTCTTTATCTTGCAGTATAAAATGCCTTGAGGTGACTGTTGTGATTTGGTGCTGTATAAATACAACTGAATTGATTTGACTTGACTCTTGTACCTCTGATCATCTTCAGCTCAGCTGCGCGGCGAACAGCCGAGCTACCTGAAGGGAGACAACTTCTTCAAATTCATCTGCTTCAGCTGCTCCGAGGACGGCAAGGAGAGCTTTGAGAGGATGAGGCTCACCTGGCAGCAGGTAGGACAGCAACCTCGCCCACACAGTCACACACCTCAGACACACCGCACGCTGACAGCAGGTGCTTCCTGTGGCAGGTGGTGATGTTGGCCATGTATAACCTGTCTCTGGAGGGGACGGGCCGGCAGGGCTACTTCAGGTGGAAAGAAGACATCTGCGCTTTCATTGGTCGGCACTGGAACTTCCTGCTGGGAACAAGGTCAGCACAGAGATGGATAATAAAGTTTCATTCTTTATTGATAACGGTGTTCTCGATCACAAACGTGTTGCACTCTTCACTCTGCAGGAAAAAGACATCGACGTGGTGGAGCACGGTGGCCGGCTGCCTGTCAGTCGGCAGCCCCGCCTTCTTCCGCTCAGGAGCGCAGGAGTTTGGCGAGCCCGGCTGGTGGAAACTGGTCCACAACAGACCTCCAACCCTCCGACCAGAAGTGGACAAATCTATAACAAAGCCTAAGGGTAAGCTGCGCTTGAAAGTCAGCGCCCTGGTGGAAGGTTTCCATTGATCTCTGACCTTATGTGTTCTTTATGTACAGCCTCCAAACCTGTCCTGGACCCGATCATCACTGTGGAGGGTCTGCGCAAACGAGGGGCCCGCAACCCCGTCGAGAACGCCATGCAGCTGAAGGAGAAGCGCTCTCGCACCCAGGAGGCCAAAGACATCCGGCGGGCCCAGAAGGAGGCAGCAGGAGGATATACGGACCGCAGCGCCTCCTCCACACCTGTCAAACTGGGCGGAGGCCGAGGTGGAAGTGCCGGCCGGCGCCCTGATCTTGTCCTGGAGAAAGGCGAGGTCATTGATTTCTCCTCCCTCAGCTCCTCGGATAGGACGCCACTTACCAGCCCATCACCGTCTCCTTCACCTGACTTCTCTGCCCCGGGAACGCCAGCCTCACATTCTGCTACTCCGAGCCTGCTGTCGGAGGCGGACCTCATCCCTGATGCCATGCCACCACAGGCACTGTTCCACGGGAAGTTAATAGCTGATTTGTCCAGGGGGTGTGTTGTTTTATTGTGATGTAACCATAGCGTGTTCTGCTAACTCGACTTCCAGACGATGAGGAGATGGAGACGGAGGGGATGATTGACCCAGGGACAGAGTGCATCCCCCCTACCAGCGCCAACCTAGTCACCCGCAAGAAGCTCCGGCCGGCCCCGCCTCATATCAAACGTGAAGCAGAGAGTGAGGACGACGATAGCCGCGGTAGGGAGGATAACTTTGAAGAGCCCATAGGACGAAGTGAAGGCGCTCCTCTGTCCACAGTTGGTGCTGGAGGACATGAGCGGAGGAGGATGACTCATCCTGAGAAAGTGGACGGCGCTGCCAGCGCCTCCCAGAGTCCTCGTTACACCTCCCTCAGTCTGTACGAGGAGAGGATGTTGCTGCGACGGCTGGATGCCTGCCCGCTCGCATTAGCCGTCACCCCGCAAGCAAAACGCCTCCACAGGAAGCTGCTGGTTCGCCAGGCGAAGCGGCAGAGGGGGCTTCCCCTGCTGGACATTGACCGGGCAGTCAGCGCCACCCTCAGCCTGGTTGGAGGGATCTATGGCGCCCAGGAGGCGGGAACACAGATGGGAGGCGGAGTCAAAGGGAAGTACTGCACCAGCAGTCAGGAGCTGCGGATTCTCGATCGCTTCCAGGTAACCACAACCCTCGAACTCCCGACACTTCCTGTCAGTTCACTGTGATGCAGTGCTTCAGCACCTCATCACAGCAGCAGCTCCTGTATCTGCAGGTTATCCGATGCATGCTGAACATCACCTGTTTGTGTTTTAAAGACCAGCTTTTCCAGTAGAAGAGGCATCCAGCAGCAGTCCGTGTCCTTCTGGCATCGTTTGATGGGAGCCGAAGGCAGTTTGGATCAGACCATTAAGAGTCCGTACACTTCCCGTATCCTCAAACCCTACATCAGGTAAACCTCGTGCAGGAGAAAGAGTCCTCTCACTCTGCATCAGATAGAGAACCTACCTTAGAATAAAAGCAGTCCAGACCTTTAGTTGGGCAGAGAGAATCCCAACAGCTTTAAGCAGGGAAAGCCCAGGAGTCCTCAAAACCTCCTGCAAGTCTGGAAATGTTCGGTCAGGTGGAGTCGGGAAGCCTCTGGAGATTCAAAGTTGTGTGTTCCTGCTTTTCCAGGAGGGATTATGAGAGTCGTCCAGTGAAGCTCAGGCTGTTGGCAGAGATCAGAGCGTACCCTCACAGGAAGGAGCCTGGCTGGGTCCCTGAACCCGATGCGCCCATTGATTACTGCTACGTCCGTCCAAACCACATCCCCTCTGTCAACGCCATGTGTCACGACAGCTTCTGGCCAGGTAGCACGCTTACCTCTTCCTGCAGTAGGGGCATTGTCCTGCCGTGAGTCAGACTTTTTATGTGTTTCTTCCTCCAGGTGTGGATCTGTCCGAGTGCCTGCAGTACCCAGACTTCAGTGTGGTCGTCCTGTACAAGAAGGTGGTGGTTGGCTTTGGTTTCATGGTGCCAGACGTGAAATACAACGAGGCCTACATCTCCTTCCTGCTGGTCCATCCTGAGTGGAGGAGGGCCGGCATTGGGACCTTCATGATCTACCATCTGATCCAGGTATGAATCTTCAGGTGACCGGGATTGTGTGTGGTTGTGCTGGTCTGATGGTCCTAAATGCTGTATGTGTGTGGTCTTCAGACGTGTATGGGGAAGGATGTGACGCTGCACGTGTCGGCCAGTAATCCCGCCATGCTGCTGTACCAGAAGTTTGGTTTCAAAGCCGAGGAGTACATCCTGGACTTCTACGATAAATATTATCCCGTGGACAGCACCGAGTGCCGCCACGCCTTCTTCCTGCGACTGAGACGCTGAGCCTCTGAGATCTGCTCACATGAAGGAGGTTCGCAGCCTCAGTCCTTCGGCTGGGGTTAGCAGTGTAACTGTTGGTGCTTTGAGAAACATTTGGGCCCAGGAACTCCCTCCCAGGAATGTCCTCAGAGCAGAGTCAGATAAACTGCTGTAGCCTTTAAATGTCTTTGTTTCCTGTTTTTGTTTCTGAAACAATAAAACCAAAGTTCTGCAGAAAGTTTGGTCTCCTCTGTCTCACTCAGATTTCGTTTCCACTCAATTGGATCTGGTTTGTTAAACTAAAGCAGGGGCATGTGAACGTAACTGCTACTGGATGGATGTCATAGACCCAGGGTTATTATAGTTAACGAAAACGAACGAAATAACGAAAACTGAAATTGAAAAAACATTGTCGTTAACTGAAATAAATAAAAACTATAATTAAAAGGAAAAAACGATAACTAATTAAAACTGAATTGTGAGTTTACAAAACTAACTAAAACTAACTGAAATTATCGATAAACTGACTTTCATTTTAAGCCTTGTGGATTGATATGAAATCATTGTTTCCGCTCTCGGAGTTTAAGCTGGGAGCGCCACAGGACAACTGTGTGTGTGAGTGCGCATGTGCGTGCTCACCGCGCTGGTCCGCAAAGTAATGGCTGCGGTCTGCCGAGAAAGCGGCAGAGTACCGTATGGAGGTTCTTTGAGTACAAACACCTGCACACGACCACAAGGTAATAACACACACAATCCAGCTACACAAGCATAAATGCGGACATGAGGTCGGCAACTTCTGTAGGTTGTGTACAGAGGCCGCAAAGACCCTGCAGGTTTAATTAGCGAGCATCTAACCAAGCTAGCTCCTAAACAGAAGCAGCTTCAGGTGGTGAGAACATCAGGATGCAGCTGGATTTGAGCTTTGACTCCTTCAAAGAGTTTGTTTTTGTTTAACACCACATGTAGGCGTTATTAATCTGCTGCACTGATGCTGAAGTTTATTGTGGAGTTTATTGTAGAATTTATTGAGTTTGGGAGTTCATGTTTTTCTTTGTTTCTCCCTGTTGATGTTCATGTGTGTCCTTAATATTACACACATTTAGCATGTCTTGTGAACAGCTGGTTGTTGAATATATTTCTTTAAACTGTATCTTTTGTCAAGTTTTCATTACACAATAGTCACTTTTGCGCCTTGAATCTTGCACCTGATTAGGTATGAAAATACTAAACTAATACTGAAACTAACTGAAACTAACTAAAACTAAGCATGAAACCAAAAATAAAACTAATAAAAACGAGCAAAACCACTCTGAAAACTAATTAAAACTAACTGAATTAGAGAAAAAAAGTAAAAACTAACTAAAACTAAACTATAATGTAAAATCCAAAACTATTATAACCCTGCATAGACCTTTTTTTTTTTTTTTTTTTTCACTCCTTTAGATCCAAATCTGGTGGCAGGACTAAATCACAGCAGCTCACCTCAGTGTGTTTGCTGAGAACCTGGACAGGAATTAACTTTATTGAAGTTCTGCTACATTTTGTATTTCTGGACATAAATATTGTTCTTTGTTCTCCACAGAATTCATTTTAAAGGTTTCTTATTCTGCAGATATCAAATCTACTGATCCAGCAGTATATATGTCCTCCAGATCATCTCCAGCTGGCACATAAAGTGATGTACAGCGTTTAAGAAATGCCTCAGATCACCAGGAAAATGAACTGTAGCACTGAAGCCTTCAGTCAGTCCCGAAACACACGCAGCAACACAGGGAGGGGTGTATGTAAAAATACCCTGTTATTGTGTTCTCTTTTTATACTTCTACACGCTTCGGTTTCTTGGCAGGCATCCAGCTCAGCTCAGCTCAGCTCAGCTCAGCTCTCCTCCTGCCAGCGACTGCATAAAAAGACAAAACACACAATCAATCCCATGCCCGTCCCCCCAACACCCCTCTCAGAACTCACTGTCCCACCTCTCCCCTGCAGCCATGCCCCAAACCACACCCGGCCTCCACAATAATATTTTTAGAAATCAGCCAAAAAAACTTGTTTAAAACTAAATGATATTTATTCAGCAAAATGAATTTCATACCTGACTGTGAGCCGGCACACTGGACCTCTCTGAGAGGTCAGAAATGAATCAAGCACAGCATCCCACCTGTTCAGGGCTGCAGGTAAATACTTGTAACCTGGCATCTTAGTACAATAATAATTCTTTATTTTATAAAACCGCAAAATTGAAAACTCATGGACAACAACAATAATTATATTTTAAGCATTAAAAATATTGTTGAGATTAAAGAATTTGAGTTCACTGATGGATCAAGTGATTTCTGTCATTACCAGCACTGATAATTTAGTCTTTGGTGGCTGACTGCTTTGATTATCATGCAATAATCTCATGGATGAGGATTTTTAGTTTCTGTGTATCTTAGAAGCTCAGACTTTTGCACTTCAGCAGGATCCAGTCTTCCTTCAGTGAAGTCAGATTTGATTTCTGTGGCATCTTCCCAGATCAGTATCACAAAGTGCTTCACAACAAAAATGCTTGAACCTAAAAACAAAAAATTACCCACAAGCAAAGATGAGATTTAGCCGCTTAGAGGCCTCAGAGGAGATCCAGCTCCTTTAGGTCATGCACTGCCCTGATCACACGACCTCAGGGACCTGCTGGGAATGTAAACGTTCAGGTCCAGCATCAGCAGAACGTTCTCCTGCAGCGCTTCACATCGAGATGTCCCCGGAGACTCTAAGAAGAGCTGTCTCAGTGGAAGAGCTCTGAAGCCAGAGTGCTGTGTGAAACAGCTGGAAGCTGCTTAGCTGCATCCTTTAAACAGCTGTTTGGAGCCACTGAGAAGAGAAGCGCCTGATTTAAACGAGGCGAATTTAAAACAGAAGCACTTTGAGAAACCTCCACCGAGGCAGCTCGCTCGCTTTGTATTTGTAGAGCTTCGTTCTTTAAGCTGTTTGCGATGCAGTAAAAACAGAGCAGCTGAAACCTGTTTTAATATAATTGACCTCATTTTGAGGGCAATTATTTTTATTATTATTTATTTATGTGGATTCATTCTCTCACTTTCTTTAAAGATAAAATACAGCTTAGGGTCATCTTGAAAGAAAGGCAGATGTAAAACGTAAACATGAGGTCAGAGGTCAAATGTGACATGATATTTTTATACGGTACTTTCTATATGTTGACAACACACTCCACACATGTGAGAATCATAGCTTCAGAGTTACGAGGCTTTTTGTCCATTTTGGACTAATAAATCCTGAAGCTGACCTCGGAGACCTCGGTGGTGGATGTGAGCCAGATTTTAGTGTTACATGACCTCTGACCTCTGCACCCCTACAAAGATTTATCAGAATTCATTCAAATCTTTTTGACCCACCGTGTTACAGACAGAATCACACACACGCTGCCAAAACCAGAAGCTCCCTGCGGCAGGAGTGAAGAGTCCTTCAGCACAAACAGGTTTAACACACAAACACACACACACACACACACACTCACACTCTTTCTAAAATGACTCTTCATTCATTAACTCCTGGAAGCCCCGCAGAGCCACCACTCCCTGAACAGGTGAATATGAAACAAACAGACTCACTGTTAGGGTGTTTGATCGGGTCAAAGGGCAAACATCAGTCTTTTGGCTTCATTTTGCTCTGAACTTGCCTTCTGCTTCTATGCTGGAAGCAGCTGTGCGATCTGAACACCTGACTCCTCGATGCTGCAAGCGCTCACTTCATCAGGAGGAAACCTGCAGAGTTCAGACTCTTCATGTGATGTCAGGTGTCAACGCAACACCTGATTTATTGCCAGGTGACGGCAGGACGTGCAGCAGGGGGAGCTGAAGTCTCAAATGAAGTCATTCAAAAATCTTTGCACACCTGAAGGGGCGACAGAGGAAAACGTTCCACAACAATTGAACTCTTGACTCCTGCACACTGTCTCACATACCACAACGCTTCAGACTGACCTCCATCAGGTACAAGGACAATGGACACACACACACACACATCTTCCAGATACACTTCAATCATCCAATCAGAGCTCTGTGACTGATGAACTTTCAGTTTCTTTCTGATCTAAATGTTCCTTCAAAGAAGAATGAGCATAAATTTAATGAAAAGTGGAGGAAGTCAACAGCCAGCCTTTGCATCTTAAGTGACCAGTGGCCACGTCCATCTATACTGGACATATGCAGTGCATTTTATATGGCAGGCTAGAAGTTTGGTGATTATTTCTTTCCAGAAGTTTTATATTGGTGGACAGAGCCAGAATGTGTGGAGATGGTCATCAGTGTGTTAATGTACAGTCTTTAAAACATCTCAATTCCTTGTGTTAGGATATTCATAATATATGCCGCATCTATATCTTACATACATTTACTTGCCTGAGAAATTTGTTTTGATTGGAAGATAAACATAACGATTAAAAATACAGAAGCTTATAATGTTCTGTGTCATCATGAACTTTGTGTTCTGACTGTACAATGAACCACACTGATGAAGACGACACAATGATAGAAATGGAGACTTCGAGGTCACCCTGTTGTTGAAATTCTCTGTTTTCCACATTCTGTTTTGTAAATGATGTAACCAAGATAGGTAAGCTGTGACTACATGAAACTGTAAGCTGAATTAGAATGTGTCAGCACTTCATGTCATCTCACATGGCATCCAGTCTGACCCAGATATCTGTAAACTGTTTGAAATGGCTTTATTAAATTAATAATGGACTCCTTATTCCTGTTTTGTGTCATTCCTGTTCGATAAAACGAACATGCAGAAACCTACAGGCTTAAGCAGCACACACACACTATTTAAATTCCTTCACTTGACAATTGAAAAAATATATTCCACATTGTCAAGTGCTTCTAATTCTGCCTCATGCAGGTACGCAACAGTAAAGTTAAAAAAAAAAAAAAAAAAATGGTGTGAAGGTTTCCATCTCTTTCAACAGATCACAGAAAATCAGTTTGGTTGGTGCGCGCTCAGTTTATTTTTTCCAGTACAGCCTCTACAGGAAACACAAACAGCTCAGGCCTCAAACCTGCATTCTCTCTAATGTCCAGCAGGGGGCGACTCCTCTAAAATCTGATCAGTCTTTGAGAAAGTTAGCACCTCCTGCTCAGCTGACCTCTGACCTCAGTTTCTGATGAGTTGCTGGTTTCAGGTCGTTTGAAAAAGTAAAACTGCCCAACGACTTTATTCTTTGGTTAGCAATTTTGATTTGTTGTAAACCTCGATGTCCTTTCCTTGTTATTTAAATGCCCCCCCCCCCTTTTTTTTTTTTTTTCTTCCTGTTACTGTCTCTAATAATCTGCCAATGTACCACTCAGCCTGTGAGATCTAGTTGATACTTATTTTCGATATTGTTACCTTGATTGTCTGTAAATCCTTGTTCTAAATAAAAAAAAAAAACTAAAAAAAAAAAAAACAACTGAAAAAAAAAAAGGTCTGTTTGAATCAACAGGAAATTGATTTTGGGCCTATGAGAGGAACAGGAAGTAGCGGTGCCATAACAGGATGAGGTATGTGTTGTTCTTTTTTATGGGCGGAGTCACTAAACAGTTTGATCATAGCTGTAAAAAAAAAAAGGCACATCTGAAAATATTTTATTTACTCCAACCATCCCTGAGACCTGACACATACACACTGACAGGAAGTGATGTCACTCTCTAAGCGCATGACTTCATGTTCAGACCGATAGGAACACACCCAGGTTCAGTTTGTCTTTCCCAGTTGGCCCAGTAAGTCCAGTCCAGTCTGAGCCGCCAGCAGAGACACCATGCTGCCGCAGCCCGAGCTCACCGCCACATCGTACGCTGTCTGACCCGCGGCGTTCCTCCGCCTCAGGTTGGCCTTACAGCTGAAAACAGAATGAGAGGATGATCTCATTATGACATCAGGACATGGGAGGAGCAACAACTGCAGGTATTTTGCTGCATTCAGTGATGACTTGTAATTTCAAACCTCCGTCTATGAAACATAAAAAAAAGCAGGAGTCAGATTTCGGACTCGTCACCTCGGTAACCTTACTTTGGTCATCGGCACAGTGGTGCCAAATCAACTTTTGTTTGTGATGTAATAAAACGTGTTTCACTCTAAACTACACGCCTGCGGGCGCTCAGCAGGACTCTGTACTTCACCTGAGCAGCACCTCAGCACACGGCAGACCTGCAGAGCCCAGAGCAGCAGCTTCATGAAGAGCAGTGTTCTTCATCCTGAGGAGGAGGAGGAGTTCACCTTTAGATCATCAGCACACACGAGCATCACATCGTCTAAAAACCAGGGAAGCTTAAAGGGCCAATCAGAGGGCTCAGTCTGCTCTGACCTCCTGCACCAGAACCACAGAAACCTTCCAACAAACATGAAGCCGGTAAGTTTGCTGATTCTGATCTTTGGAGGGTGCCAAATACGATCGATAACAAGGAAGAAGCTGGGACGGGCTGACGGGAATGACCTGCGCTTTTCTTCACACCTCAGCTCATGTGACGACTCACATGATCGATAGTGGCTTAACGACTCTCAGGACCACCTCCAAGAGACCACCCCCACTAGGCGTTTATTACCCGTAGCTCCCCAGTTATTCTAGACCTGAAGAAGCCTCTGGGATGCTGCAGTACCAGAATCAGGAACTCTTAGCAGGAACCGGCTCCTTAAGGTGGAACTCTTCACACATTCAGGGACTCAGAGGTATTACCAGAGCTGATCATGGACCTGTGATGGAGGTAATCAGCTGACAGGCGGGCATCGCTACTAATTCATTGATGTTTTAAAGATGAATGTGTCTCCAGAGTTATTTTATCTTTTCTAATCTTTCCTCTGCCTCCTCCAACAGATCTGATCCTCATTAAAACTATTTTTGTAAGTTCATCAAAGCTCAGGATCTGTCACGTCCTGACCCCACAAACAGCTGCTGAGAGGATGTTGACAGAGGAGAGGACATCATCTCAGAGTTTCGGTCCATCAGAGGCCACAGTAAAAGCTGAATGCATGAGGGAAGATTTGTGAGCAGATGCTGTGACGGTGAGTCCATGCCTCAGACTAACATGCTACAGCTGGACCTCCTGCAGGTTCAGTGTTAGAATAAAACTCCAGCAGACAGGTGGAGGAGATGTAAATTTCTTTCTGCTGATTTTATAAAGTTATGGTGGGAAATAACCTCTTCCTGCTCGGATCGTCTCTTACCGTCCGGACTGCTGGTCCACGTCGGCTCCTCGCTGCACCAAAACAGGAAGGATGTCATGGTGACCATTCACCACAGCAACCGCCAGGGCATGTCGGCCATCGCTCCCACAGCAGGAAGGGTCCGCCCCCTGGTGAACGAATGCACACAAATGAAAACCGTGTCAGGTGACCCTGAGGAGGCTGCTGATTGGATGCAGAGGCTCATACCTGGTCCAGGAGCTGCTGGATGACAGCAACCTGACCTCGACAGTGACTCAGCTCCTTCAGCAGCTGAACATCTTTCACCTGCAGCCAGATAGCCAATCAGAGAGGAGCTTGAACAGGAGGAAAAAAAAAAAAATCAGGGAGAGAACCTCCCCCAGCTGTGGGGGAGTTTCTTACCGCAGGTTTGGATGTCAGGGTCAGTTTGGAGAGTTTCGGCGAACCTGATACCTGACCACTTCCTGTCCAACACAAAAATAAAAGCACAGATTGATCAGCAGCTTCTGATCAGCTCACATGAATGAAAAATAAAAGCACGAGAAACAGGAAAAATGAATCAATACCTTAGGGATATATTGATTATCAGCTCAGCAGTGACTCATCACTTTTTCATTTGTAACTGCAGTAAAAATTTCAACATTTACCTCCAGCAAGTACAACTGTATCACATTTTATTGTAAATATGTAGTACTTGAGTAAATATTTCTGAGTATTTTAACTCTGATAAGCTCTAATTTATATAAAATAAAGAGCTCCCGTCCCTTTAAGGCTCTCTTTTCTGATTGGCCAGCACCACAGGCTATGACAAACAGAAGCCAGGAGGCACCACAGCTGCAGTTCCCCTGATGACCAGCAGGGCGCCACTTTGAATCAGTCCCCTTCGACTCCCATGTTAAAACTTTGCTGCAGAAATAAACATGTTTACAGCTGATACAGAAACTGTTTTGGTCACTGTAGCTAATTTCCCCCTTAGCTGTTTATAACTCACCTGTGTGCCAGATTGTGTGCCTCCTTCGTGTGGTAATCAGGCTCCCTTACACTACTCCTGTGAACTAGTCTACTCCCTGTGCTAACTCCTGTGTCTCCCTGCTTCTACTGTCTACAGCCGAGGTGTGTTACTCACCAGAATCTGTTACCTGCTTCCACTGAGCTGATCTGTTTCTCCTGCAAACTTTTTTGGAACACTCTCCTCACCTACTCACCTGCCTGCCCACCCTCTGACGTCCTCTGCTCCTACAAAAAGACAAATTGCTGGACTCCCCCTCAGGAAATCTCCTTCAGTCCTCCAAGTATGCTCTCACACCTCTGTTCACTCTCACTAACTGGACTCACATTGTGGAAAATCTGTCAGTTCCCCCAGTTGTGCATTTGAGTCCACCTTTAACCAGTGGCCCATACGGCTCCTCACATTATGGGGGCTGTGCAGTTAATTGTACTAACAGGCTGAGCTCCACTTTGCTGAGTGAAATTCTGGGATTTTTGAGTAGAAGTTACACCAATATCCACATGGATTACATGTGGATATTGGTGGATTACAAAAAGCTTTCTTCAGATGTTCAGCCTAACTTCTGTAAGTTTGTATGCGAGTCACACGGGCCTTCACCTGTCCCACCTGTTCGCTCTGTAACGCTGCTCAGAGTCTCGGTCAAATCGATGGGCTCAGATCCTCCACCTGCAGGTCCCACACCGACATCTTCAGCACCCACCTGAGACCACACCTCACTCATTAAACTTGTTCATTAAGCATTGTGTGCCTTCAGGTGTCCCAAACACACCTGTTTTTCTTTTTGTCCAGCTGCCACAAAGCTGACGGTCAGACTGACTTCGTACCGATCCTCCTGAATCACTGCTGACACCATCTGAAAGGAAATGACACGAAGCAAAATCACCTTCTGACAGCTGATTTAACACATGGGATATCACTGCCACACATGTGAGGTGCGATTTACCCGGCCCAGACGAGGTTCTCCCAGTAGGGCCCTGAAGGGGGCATTGTTCTGGGCGTAGCTCCTCAGGTGTGCACATATGTGATCCAGCTGCTTCCTCCAGTAACCTGAACATGGCAGGTATCACACACTCAGGACTGCCCCTCTGCAACCCCGCCCCCAAAACCCACCAGACTGAGACAATGCAGTCGGTGGTGTTTTACCTCGGCCCGGGCTGATGGTGGTCAGCGGCGGGCGGTGGTCACTCGACGCCTGCTGTCTAGTGAGCTGTAGCACTCTCTGCTGCTCCTTCCTCTGCAGCTCAGTGGCTGATGGGTAATAGAGCCCTACAGTCTGTGTGCTTTGCTCCATGGTGGGCGGAGCTATCTTCACACTTCGTGGAAGGCGCGATGAGGTAGTGGCCTGTACACGCAGGGGGAGAAAGCTGACTCACTGGAATCATATGAAACACGTTGACGGTGTGATGTTGGTGGTGCGGCTTACATGATTGTTGGCGTTACCCTCCACAGGTCGTGTGATGTCACTGCAGGATCCAAGCAGGGGCGGTGCTTCCAGGAAGATGCCACAGACGGCGCAGTAGAAAGCGTAGGGGTGGCCGCTTGCCCCACATTGCCAACATGTCACACAGCTGGCAGCGTGAGCGTGCTGAAAAAACACATCGCATCACTGAAAATCCCACAATGCCTCTCTCACACACACACACACACACACACACACACACACACACACACACACACACACACACACACACACCTCCTGTCACCTGGACGTCATTCTGCTTTCAGGCATTCTGAAGCTTCAGTTTTAGCGTTTTGGCTGCTGCCACATTGCTTTTTTGGAACCAGAGTTGACCATATTTGGATGAGAGTGCTGAGAGTTCTTATGTGATGTAATGTGAGGTCAGATGTGTGCTCACCTTGGAGCCGCACCAGTCGCAGAATCTTGCATCACTGCGGTTTAAACGTTTACACCTGGAGCACGACAACTTCCTACCGTGTGCTCCTGGGTCAGAGGGGACGCCGCTCCTGGCTCCACCCACCTGAAGCCGTGAGAAGAAACAGAGTAAACTGTCTGCAGGTGAAGCTTTAAACCAGGCGTGACCAGCAGCTGAGGTTACCTGCTGCAGGCGGCTCTCGCAGGTCAGACAGCTGGAGGCGTGAGCTGGATTCCCACTTCCACAGCAGACACACACCACATGTCCCTGCACGCCATCACAGGTCAACAACAGGGTGTGTGTGCGTGGGTGTGTGTGTATGCGTGTGTACGTGTACCTGCAACGTGACGCTGGCCTGAGGCTGCAGCTGCTGATCAACAGCGGCTTCACACACCAAACAGGTGTGAGTGTTGGCGGGAACCAGAGAACCACAGAACACACACAGCAGCGTCTGACAAAACGCACACACACAAATACACAATCTCAGCATCAGGTGTTCAGCAGGACACTGCCCTGTTCAGGTGGTGCATGCAGTACCTGTCCCCCCTTAGCAGGTGGCAACCTGTAACCGGGTAATGAAGGAACCGGCGTTCCACACTCAGGGCAGAACCGAGCAAATGGGTCAGAGGGCCGGAGACTAAGACAGTGAGCACACCTGGAAAGAAACAGAAACTGCTGCTGCTTCATCTGATTTATGTTGTGAAGCCAAAAGTATATGGACAGGCCTTTGCCTGTGAATGGAATAGATTAGATTTTTTTACAAAAACAGGTTTCCCTCTCATTTTTTCTTCTTCTGTGAATGGATGTTCATCAGGTTCTGGCTAATGAGCTGTCCACATACTTTTGGCTCTGATGGAGACAGAATAAATGATTAACTGTGTGCTCATACCGCAGGAAGTCGGTCTCTCGCTGCACTCGGTTCGTTTCCCTGCTGTTTAACTGCCTCAGATCACCTGACCCCTGACAGACCACGGGCTGGGAGTGGCGAGAAGAGGTGAGCTGGGTGGCAGCAGTCCCAGAACCCAGACGGCCTTTCAGAAAACGAGGACCCGAATGAAGGGAAGGGTTTCCCATCACCCTCAGCTCTGGACACAGGAAACAGGAAGTGTGAGCAAGCTGGTGTTTGTTTACAGTTCATTGGTTGGTCAAACGAAGAGCAGAAAGAGCGATAAAATTTCTTCCATCATGCATTTCATTTCCTCGCCCATGTGATTATGCAACACTAGCTTCGGTTTTCTCCCTCTCACAGTTTGTGTTTTGTCTCGTCTTGGCTGCCCCTCCCTGATTCTGCCTCTGCTGGAGGTTTCTTCCTGTTAAAAGAGAGGTTTTCCTTCTAACTGTTACCAAGTGCTGCTCACAGGGGATCCTCTGATTGGTCGGTTTTCTATTTGTCATTGTGGGGTCTTTAGTTTACAGTATGAAAAGCCTTGAGGTGCCTGTTGTGAAGTTGTGTATCATGAATAAAGATGAATTGAACTGAACACACCTAAGGTCCCAGCAGAACTGGAAGTTCCTTCAGGCGAACACTGAAAGGGAAACAAAGCATTTCTGTGGATCATAAGCACTCTCAGCTGTGTGCCGGGGCTGATAGAAAATGCAGTCTGCAGCAGGCAGGTGTGTGATTACCTGCTGGAGGTCCTGTGGGACGGTGTCGACGGGATCCACGGAAAAAACCTTTGTGACCATGGAGCTCTCTCTGCCATCACTGCACATGAACAAACTTTATTGATCTATGCTGTGATAACACATCAGCACTAAGGAGACACTAATGTAAAGTGAGCACTAACCTGGCAACAGCTACCGCTCTGATGGTCACCCGGCCTGCATGCAAAAGGATGGGATCACTGTACTTCCTGCTGCTGCCTGTTGCACCTCGATGCCCTGCCCCTGGCTTTGAACCATCCAGAGTGTAAAAGATCTCCACACCTCCAGAGTCTGCACAGACACATTTTCACCTGTCATGCAGCCAGATGGATGGATGGATGGATGGATAGATGGATGAATGGATAATGCATGGATGGATGGATGATTGATGGTTGGATCGAATATGGATGTTTGATGTATAGAGGGGTGGATGGATGGATAGATGGATGGATGGATGGATTGATGGATAAATAAATAGATGATGGTTGGTTGGAAGCATATATGGCTAGATATTGATATTTGGATGTATGACTAGTTGGATGAATGGGTGAATGAATGAATGACGGTCAAGTGGATGGATTGATGATGAATGAAGTTGAGATGATTCAATTCCAATATGAAGCCAATATGGGAGAAATATTCTCTCTTCTAGTCCCTGTTAGTACTTAGCTGCAGCATTTGGATCAGCTGAAGGCTTTTCAGGAGCTTTTAGGACAGCCTGGTAGTAATGAATTAGAATAGTCTAGCCTAGAAGTAATAAATGCATTAATTAGTTTTTCAGCATCACGCTGAGACAGGGTGTTTCTGATTTTAGAGATATTGTGCAAATGTCATGGACTCAGCTGGCCCCTCTCTCTCACTCTGGGTCTCCCATTCTGTTCATGTTCACTAACCAATCCCTGTCTTGAAGAGGCGGTCCTCTCCAGTTCTCAGTTGCTAGGCACCTGGGCTGGTCCCCCGCAGCTAATGATGGTTTGGGTGATCATCTGTCCTACTTAAGAGGAGGAAGACCTACACTCAACACCGGATTGGTTACTTACCTCCCAGAAATTGGAACTCTTGAGTGCATACTTGAGAGTAAGTGAGTGAAAAGAGGAAAAGAAGAGAGGTTCAATCATTGTTTTTGAATAGAGTCCTGTAAACCTTTAGAGAGTCCAACCTGCCACCTTCTCCCCTGCTGTAACTATTCATTGTCATGTGCACTATAAATAAATTCACTGAAGAAATTCTAAAGAGTCTGCATTTTGATTTGGAAGAAGTTACTTTGAAGTTAACTCAGAAAGCTCAATCGGAGTGAGAGAGTCTAAATAAATACCAGCAGTGCTGAAAGCAGCTAAACATAAAGAGATTTCTTTGAGATGATTATGAATAATTTTTATATAACAAGTCTGTATTTTGAGTCCTCCCTATTCCCTCAGCCATGACAGCAAATGCAAAAAAATGGTCCTACATATTGTTTAATATGTGCATTGAAGGACATATCCTGGTCAAAAATGACTCCAAGATTCCTCACAGTGTTACTGGAGGCCAAAGTAATGCCATCCAAAGTAAGTATCTGGTTTGACACCATGTTCTAAGATTTGTGGGGCCGAGTACAAGAACTTCACTTTATCTTAATTTAGAAGCAGGAAATTCGAGGTCATCCAGACCTTTATGTCTTTAAGACATTCCTGCAGTTTAACTAATTGATGTGTCATCTGGCTTCATGGAGAGATAAAGCTGAGTATCATCTGCAAAACAGTGAAAATATATGCAATGCTTTCTAATAATACTGCCTAAGGGAAGCATGTATAGTGTAAATAAAATTGATCCCAACACAGAGCCCTGTGGAACTCCATAATTCTCTCAGAGGCCATAAGATCATTTGTAACCTTCACTAATGCTGTTTCTGTACTGTGATGAATTCTGAAACCTGACTGAAACTTCAAATAAACCGTTCCTCTGCAGATGATCAGTTAGCTGTTTTACAACTACTCTTTCAAGAATCTTTGAGAGAAAAGGAAGGTTGGAGATTGGCCTATAATTAGCTAAGACAGCTGGGTCAGTGATTGCTTTTTAAGTAGAGGTTTAATTACGGCCGCCTTAAAAGCCTGTGGTACATAGATAACAAATAAAGATAGATTGATCCTATTTAAGATTGAAGCATTAATTAATGGTAGGACTACTTTGAGCAGACTAGTAAGAATGGGGTCTAAAGACATGTGATTTGGAGGAAGTAACTATTGAAGTTAACTCAGAATTGGAGTGAGAGAATCTAAATAAATACCAGCAGTACTGAAAGCAGCTGAACATAAAGAATAATCTTTGAGATGGTCATTAAGTCACAACTAGTTAAAGTGAAAGGAATACTCGGCTCTACAGAGCTCTACAGAGCTCCGACTCTTGTCAGCCTGGCTACAGTGCTGAAATCAAAGCTGGGGTTGTTCTTATTTTCTTCAATTAATGATGAATAATTAAGATGTCCTAGCTTTACAGAGGGCTTTTTTTAATAGCGCAACAAACTCTTTTTTCCAGGCTAAATGAAGATCTTCTAATTTAGTGAAACACCATTTCCTCTCCAGCTTGCGGGTTATCTGCTTTAAGCTTCCTGCGTGTGAATTATACCACGGAGTCAGGCACTTCTGATTTGAAGCTTTCCTTTTCAGAGGAGCCACAGTATCCAAGTCGTACACAGTGAGGATGTAGAACTATTTACAAGATAATCTACCTCACTGGGAGCAGAGTTTAGGTAGCTGCTCTAAACTCTGTTGACACATGGCACTGAAGAGCATAACAATGGTGGAATAAGAAGTGCTTGATGACTGCCCCTCCCTGAGCCTGGTTCTGTTGGAGGTTTCTTCCTGTTAAAAGGGAGTTTTTCCTTCCCACTGTTGCCAAATGCTTGCTCAGAGGGGGTCGTTTTAATTGTTGGGTTTTCTCTGTATTATTGTGTGGTCTTTACTTTACAATATAAAGCACCTTGAGACAAGTGTTTGGATGGATGGATGATTGACAGTTAATTGGATGCATGGATGGATGAGGACACGGGTGTGTTATCTACCTGACTGGATGGACACAGGCGTGTTCGTGTCGATGTGGTTCTTGGCTTGGTGATTCTGCAGGTGGATGATGGGAATGATGAGTGGAGTTGACACCGCCCCTGCTGCCATGACAACAACTGTCTGCCAACCAAGCAGTTAATCATTAAATTAGTCAGTTAATTCCCTTTCCGACTGCAATGTAACTGAACATTTCTGCTTCGTGCTTCCTTTGGCTGCTCCATCTCTCAGAGCCACAGTGACCGGGAACCATGTTGAAAGTGCTCAGGGCAGTTATCTGGGCAGTTGTTTTGAAGCAGTCTCCACATTAACCTAAACCTCAGTGGACATTAAACCTCCCGTAGAGAATCTCCTGTCACCACCGGCTTTGTCCCAAAATATGATTTAAAAACGTCTCTCAGGGGGAAGTACTCTTTTACTCTATTACATCTGTCTGTAGTTATTTCATGAGTTTTCATAGCCTCTGTGTCCAGTGACAAACATGTATCTTCATGTGTAGTAAGTTTGTGAGACATTTTATTTGAAGCGCTGCTTTATGTTTCCATTTCCGGAGGGGGAACAGCCTAATATTCGTGGTTTGCTTGTTTGTTAACAATATTACAGCAAAGCTACAAGTCCCAATAGATGGCCAGTAACCCTGAGATAATCTGATTACATTTTTTTTTTTACATAATTGGGTCATGGCAAGAAAAAAAAAAACAACAACAAAAAAACCCAACAAAAACAAAAAGACAAACAGAAAAAAACAACAAAAACAAAAAGACAGAAAAAAAAAGTTTTAATCCCCCATCTTTGGCCCACTGGAGTCGACGGGCGCACCGGTGCATCCTGACTTTGTGGATTTTAGATGCAGCCTCACTGAGTCTCCATTGAGACTCAGACTTGAGAACTTGTGTCGATAGTGTGGATTTCAAACTACGCACCAGTTTTTAAATTGTGTTGACAGACCAAGTAAAACTAGAGTTATGATGAATAATTTACGCCAAGCTTTTTCTTGCATATTGTCTACACGTGTGACTCGCGTTTATGCAGGAAGAAACGGGATCTTAACTAGCAGGAAGTGCTTGAGAGCAAACAACAACAACAAAACAAACAAACAAACAAACAAAAACCCCAAAACAAAACAAACAAACAAACAAAAAAACACAGCATTTCCTTTCCTATTGGTGGAAAAATGCACCACTACAATCAATCAAATAATTATATGCTAACGTGTGACATTTGGCTGCTGAGCAAAAGGTTAAAGTTGTGGAAGTGATATAGCCAAAGAGAGACAGTGAAGGCAGACATTTGAGCATATATGGAGTGTGTAGTTAGTGTGTAGTTAGTGTGTAGTTAGTGTGTAGTGGACATGGACAAAAAATCACCAAAGACTCAAATGTAAACGCTGTCTCCAGGTGTGCAACAGGAGGAGGGACACCTGGACGCATCAGGCCTGTGATGACGCTCTCTGTCTGTGGGGACAGGAACTGTTTTTTGGAGCAGCACAAATAATTTGTGTAGCACCTTATTGTGACACCTGATTGTCTGTAAATAGCTGTACAGAAACTGCCTTTTAATGTAAATAGTTGTTTATAACTTTGTTTCTTGCTAAATTTGTACATGAGGTTTTTTTTTTTATTAACAACTTCTGTTTGTATTTTAAGTTATAAAATAGTTTGTTAAACATGTTTGTGGTTTTCACAGTAAAACAATGAAAATGTTTTCTACTCTTACAATGGTTTTGTGTGTGTGATTTTAGGTCCAGTGTGTTAATACTGTATGTATGTAATAGTGTGTAAAATGAAACAATAACTGTACAGTCACACATGTGATGTTGTGCTGAAAGAAATGATACTGAACAAGTGGAGGTAACCAGTTTATAAGGTGACATATAAAGGTAAAATCAAAAGAAGTCAAAAACAGCCAAACATACCCCCAACTCCACATAGGGCAAATAAATAAACAAACTCATATCTCCCTCTAAAACTGTCAGATTTATCTGGTATTCAGCACACAGCTGTGGAGGTCAAGAACTGGTGCCAAACTGAACGCCATCTGGGTCCGATCGAGGTTCTGGATTTGCAGGCTACTTGCTTTTAAAATCATGAAAATGACCATGAAATTAAAGTTATTTTACTTCAGCTTTTTAAACCCTGGAAAATTATGGGCGTGGACAACAGGACCTGTGTGTTATGTCTGTGATTCAGTGTTTGTGAGACCTACAATGTTCAGATCAGCTGAAACGCCTGTCGGGGGCGGGTCTTGATGTACCCCTGTGATTCTTGTTAAAGGCGACAAATTTAACTAATTTTTTACGTGACATCTGCGACTTTTGGACAGTTTTGGAGAGAGGCCAGAAACCTGAAATCCTTTGCTGTCACCGTGTTTTGTGTAAATACTACGAAGGAGTATTAGGGCCTATTCTATTCTATTCTATTCTATTCTATTCATTCCCTGCATCCATGAACCTCCTCTGAGGTCTTATTCTTTTCCTCCTGCCTGGCAGCTCCGGTATATCCACCCTCCCTCCTCTGTACATGTCCAAATGGACTCATTTCTAGTCCTGTCCCTCCTGCTCACTCCCAGTGAAGATCTGAACATCTTCAGCTCTGCCACCTTCAGCTCGGCCTCCTGTCTTTGTGTCAGCACCACCATCTCCAAACCATCCATCACAGCAGGTCTCACTACCATCCTGTAAACCTTCCCTTTTACTCTTATTGCTCTCCTTCTGTCACAGATCACCCCTGACACACGTCTCCACCCGCTCCACCCGGCATGCACTATGTGCTAGGGTAATCTGCGGAGGACCGGGACACGCCGGTAAATAAAACAGACAGAAACAGTTTTCTTACCTGGATGAAAGCGCAGGTGATCCACGAGACGCTGCCGCTGTTTACGGGAGCGTCACCATAGCAACGAACTCTGTCCGAGCGGACGTTTGTTTTATGCTCCTGAGAGATAGAGGTGGGCGGTGTTGACAGTATGGTATTGTACCCGCCCAACTTACCGGGCTGCATTGGTACAAACTTTTTTCTACTTCTTTTTATGAATTTAGAAACATAATGATGAAAAATAAATATAAATATGAATAAAAATCCATTTCAGGGCCGCGGAGGGACTGGAGTCTATCCCAGTTTAAGTTTTTATTTGATATATTTTGTTTTTTAGATATATCACTTAAACACTGAAACAGGGCCTTTCTAAAAAACAGCAACTTTTTTTTTTTTATCAAATTAACCAAAGCAAAAAATTATGTTTTCAAAGAATTGGGGCTATATTTAAACAAAAGGTAAATAAAAAAAACAAACGATACGGGTTTTTTTTTTTAAATCAGGCGGTTTTCAGACGCCTCCTGCTGCCCGAGGAACCTGAGGACCCGAGAGTATGTCTATGGCAGTTAGCTCACAGGGTAGCAGGCTAACGGCGGCACGCTTGCGGACATGGCTGACGTGAAGGTGAAGAAGGAGACGAACCTGTCGGACCCTGTCGAGGTGGAAAACAGGTCAGAGAGGCAGCGGAGCCGGCGGACCGCTCTGTCCGAGCACCGCGCTCCGGCTCATTACTGCCACATACACACACGCACAGACACACACACACACACACAGACAGTCTGGTCGTTAGTGCCGTCTTCAGCTCAGCTGCTCTGAGCTGAAAGAAAATTTTAAGCGGAGTTTACCGCTGAGACAGGAAAAGATTTAAAGTTCAGAGTTTAAACACCTAAACGCGTTTTCAATCTGGTAGATTTAAAGGTGTCTGTGTGTCTCTGTGTATGATGGCCCGTGCGTGTCTTCCAGGATCAAAGAGCTGTGTCAGCAGTTCCCTCATGGCATCACAGACCAGGTGATCCAGAATGACATGCCTCACCTGGAGCCACAGCAGAGAGCCATGGCCATCAACAAGCTGCTCTCATTGGTCAGTCTCATGATGTCACACTTGTTTCCATGCTCACCTTCAGACAGAGAGCAAGGAGGTGAGGAAAAAGGCCATGCCATGGTGTATCAGGAGGTGATTGATGAGGTGTTAATTGTTTCAGGGTCAGCTGGACCTGCTGAGGAACAATTCGGGTCTCCTGTACAGACTCAAGGACTCTCAGAGCACCAGGTAAACATGCACAGGTGTGGGAGTATGCTTCCTGTCAGGTGATCTGCCAGTGCGCCTCCTGGGGCTTTAAGTCTGGCTCGTGTTGCTCATTGGCGTCTGTGAGTTGAGCCACTTCCTGTCTGCTCTGTTTCAGTAAGATGAAGGGCTCGGACAACCAGGAGAAGCTGGTCTATCAGATCATCGAGGATGCAGGAAACAAAGGTAACAAGCTACTTCCTGCCGCCGTGCAGGTCGCCACTGCAGCTTGCCGTGCAGCTCACCACGGCGTCTGCGTCTCTTTGCAGGAATCTGGAGCCGAGACATCCGCTTCAAGAGCAACCTCCCTCTGACTGAGATCAACAAGATCCTGAAAAACCTGGAGAGCAAGAAGCTCATCAAAGCTGTCAAGTCTGTGGCTGTGAGTCTTTCACTGATCAATAATCAATCGGCCCAATTGCTGATCAGCAATCAATAACCACAGGTTGGGGTTTGTTTTCAGAACAATCCAGCGTGACAGGAATTACGATTAATCTACAAAAATGCGGTTAAAGCATGTAAAAATTAAAAATGCTCATTCACATGTCACTGCGTATTTTAATGTATTTTACAGGTACTTATTTAAATATTATTAAAATATGTATTTGACAAATATCAGTAATATTTTAATGTTCTGGAAAATATGAAAAGCTTCTGGAAAAATATTGAATATAAAAAAATGAATGATTTCAATAAAAATTAAATAATTGGAAAAATCTTAAAATATGTAACAAATAAAAATGTGGAATTTTTAAAAAAATATTTAATCATTACCTGGGTAAAAAATTAATACATTAAATGTGAAAAATAAAAACAAAGAGAATAAACACATTTACAGAAAAATGCAGCCTGTGATGATGTCGTGCTTCCTCTGTTTGTGCAGGCGTCGAAGAAGAAGGTCTACATGCTGTACAACCTGCAGCCCGACCGCTCAGTGACAGGCGGCGCCTGGTACAGCGACCAGGACTTTGAGTCCGAGTTCGTGGAGGTTCTCAACCAGCAGTGCTTCAAGTTCCTGCAGAGCAAGGTATAGAAAAACTTTATTTGAACTGTTTTATTGTCCAAACTGTCAGAATGACAGACCAGCAGAAGGCAGCACTCTGATGGAGAAGAATTATTATGCTTCTGTGTCGGGTCTTTGTAGGGCCAGAACCCTGTCTGAACTCTACAGGGTAACCTGTGCCATAACCTGATGTGTAACTACACGTCGGGTTGGTGCAGCCCACAAGGATTGTGATTACCGCACAGAAGGGTTTTGTTACGTATGAAGGTTCTGCAAAGAACCAACATAGAAGCATAATTCAGGTCTTAATTGGAGGGTTAGAGGAGGGGGAGGCGGCCTGCTGTGCTGGCCATGTGACTCGGCTGTGTGTTTCCTGTGTTAAGGCTGAGGCAGCGCGGGACAGCAAACAGAGTCCGATGGTTCAGAGGAACAGCTCCTTTGCCACATCGCACGAAGTCTGGAAGTACATCTGTGAGCTGGGCATCAGCAAGGTGAGACCGCCTTGACATCACACCTCAGACCCACCAATCACACCACAGCGTTTACCTGCAGCTCAACTTCACGTGTGACGGTTCAGAGACTGTCACAGACATTACAGACACATTAGAAACAGGAAACACAGCTGGAAATAACAGAAGGAGAAGTTCTGATGTTCAGACAGGTGAGCGTTACCTGAGGAGGCAGGAAGTGGAGTTTTTATTCACCTGTGATGTTTGAACTGTAAGACATTTAAAATCACCTGGATCCAGGTTTTTTAAAGCAGCATTGAGTTGATTCAGACTTTCAGTCGCACTCCTGAACCTCCTATGAGTTTCTGCCTTCTGAAAGCTAATTTAGCCAATCAGGCCTTTTCTTTCATGGTCAGATGACTCAATGAAAACGTGAGAGTAGAGAGCTTACAGTCCTTGTGAAGCCCAGAGGCAGCATAGACCTTTTTTTAGTGCGCATGAAGCAGGTGTGGCTGTGAGTAGTGCAGGCATGAGCTGCTTTTCTTGACCGCCAGGTGTGTCCCTCCAGGTAGACCTGTCCATGGACGACATTGAGACCATCTTGAACACGCTGATCTACGATGGGAAGGTGGAGATGACCGTGATCGCCGCCAAGGAGGGGACGGTGGGCAGCGTGGATGGACAGATGAAGCTGTACCGCGGTGTGAACGCCATCATCCAGCCCACCGGCCTCGTCAAGACGCCCTGTGGGCTCTGCCCGGTAACACCCGCACACATGCGCACTCTTGAAGCTGCTCTCAGAGCACCTGAGCTCATCCAATCTCCTCTCCGCAGGTGTTCGATGACTGTCATGAGGGAGGAGAAATCTCGCCATCCAGCTGCATCTACATGAGCGAGTGGTTGGACTTCTGATGCCACAGCTGCATTTCTGTGAAGGAAACTTCACTTCCTGTTCCTCACAGACGTGAAGAAAGGAGCAGCTGAGTTGTTCCCTCGGTGATGATGATTGACTCACTCCATCCCGTGGTCGTGTCCTGGAGGCGGCCTGAACATGTGGATATCTCAGTTTAAAATGTGACCGTTTGTTTATGAAGCTGCTTTAATGTTTCTGTTTCACAACTTCAGTCTTCAGGGCCGTGAGATTGGTCCGTCAAGGTCACATGGTCTCATATTTCCTGGAATAAGTTATTGTTTTGGTTCTTTAAAAGGCCGCCCCCGCCTGCAGATACTCGTTCGCGCATCATTCTTTAGTTCTTAGTTTAGTTTTTATGAAAGTGATGGTTGGGGGGGCTCTGATGCCGGCTCAGTGAAGGTAACCAAAGTCTGAGGTGGCAGGAAAATTGGAGTGAGTGGCCGTGTTTGTCAGCAGTGTGGAAGGGCTGGTAGGCGAATCTTGACCCATAAAGGGGGAGGAGTCTATGCACCTGATCGAAAGGTGAAGCGGAGAAAAGCTGCACTTCTGTACATGTGACTGACTGGGGCAGACACACCTGTAACTATGGTTTACAGACATGCCCTGAACGCATCACAGTGTCCTGTGTGAAGATGCTGAGTGTGTGTGTGTGTGCGCTGCAGTGTCATTAAAATCATTTAAAACTAAAAGGTGCAGATTTCTCTGAGAAGTGTTTTTTTTGGGGGGGGGGGGGCACAAACACCTGTGCCTCCTCTTCCTGTTTGTATCATCTGAAAGAAATGTGCTGTCACGAAGGCAGAGGAGCTTTTTGCAGGTCACACTGATGTTTTCCATGGCAGAAGCCAGGCTCCTGTTTTAGGGTTAAGCTGGAATAACCATCCACACAGGAAGTAGCCTTCACAAAGGTCTGGAGGGGCCGTCCTTGAGCTGGGGCTGTAAAGTACAGTGGCCAAAGAGGATGAAGGTGTGGCTTCTCCGTCCCAGGTATGAACATCCTCAGTCACTTTCAGACTCGGCGCTGCAGCTGCAAACATCTCAGCCTGAGTCCAGTTTCTGGAGAGCATCTGTATGCCCTTCAGAGGTCAAGGCTCTGACAGGCGTACAGATGTTCTTCATAGGTCAGACTGGAGTCACCAAGGAGGGCATCCGGGCTTCTGCACCTTCTCATTGATTCGGGCCCTGAAGTGTGCGGTTCTCTTTGACTGCACCTCTGACGGGATCAGGCCTCTCAGAGCCCCTCTGGGAGCTCCAATGGTGAATCAGCACTCAGGTTCTCCGGTGCACTCAGCTGCTCATCCAGTCACAGCCCTCTCAGGCCGCCGTGTTTTCCATCAGAGGTCATTAAGCAGCTCCATCAGGCTTAATGGGCTCAGCGCTGACCATCAGCATGGATCACGTTATGCAGCACGTACTCGTATCACTATGGGGGAGGAGTCTGAATACTGGACTACCCATGAGTCTCAGCTGCCAGTAACCACCACAGAGTGTGGTGTCTGAGAGGTCAGAAATTAATCAAGCACAGCATCCCACCTGTTCAGGACTGCAGGTAACTACCTGTAACCTGGCATCTTAGTCAATAATAATGTGCTTTACTATTTTTTTTCCTGCTTTATTTTGTAAGACAGTATATTTGAAAACTCATGGACAACAACAATAATTATATTTTAGCATTAAAACTATCATTTAGATTAAATAGCCTGAGCACACTGGTGGATTAACTGTTAGTGATTTTGGTCATTAACAGTTCTGATAATTTAGTCTTTGGTGGTGTAATAAAGTAATAAATGTGCATATTTTATATTTAAATGAAAGACACTGAGTCATAAAACCTTTAAAGTGAATTATTTTATAGCAGCAGAACCCTTAAAGTCACAAAAAAATGAAGTGTAACAGAAATCAAACTGCTCCTTCAGACTCTGGAGAATAAAGTAAGAGTCTCACTCTGGTTTAATTCGGGTTTTTTTTTGGGGGGGGGGGGGGGGGTCAATAAAGGTGAGTTTTGGGCGTTCCTGCTCCTCAGAGGATGAACCTGAACAGGTAGCGCTGTGGCCTGCAGGGGGCGCTCTCTGCAGGTGATTCCTGCTCGGTTATGTGGACAGCTCCCTGAATGCTCCACGAATTCCAGTCAGAAAAATAAAACCCAGAATCTGATCCCGGGTCTGATCCCGATCCAGACCCTGAGCAGACTGAGGACGAGGAGGAGGAGGCAGGGAGTGGAGGGAGGAGGAGGAGGAGGCAGGGAGTGGAGGGAGGAGGAAGAGGAGGAGGAGGAGGAGGGGGCAGTGCGGATTCTTTCCCGTCATTCCCTGCAGCAGCAGCAGTAGCCCCCCTCCTCCCTCCGGTCCTGTCGGTGCTCTCCGGTCTGCGGACTCTTCCTCACCTCCGCTGAAGTTTGGAGCTCCGGTCTGACCCTGAGCAGGTAAGCAGCCTCTTCCTTCTCTTCCTCAGACTCTCCTCATTTCTACTGTGTATCTATTGTGGCTGTGATTGGTGCTCCGGGAGGGAGAGGGCACCGGAGCCTCTGCTCCTCTGTAACTTCGCTCCGTGTCGGCCGGGATCGGCTCCGTAAAGCTCCGCGTAGAATCACGAAGTCCCGCAGCCCCGCTCCCCGGTCCGGGCCGCGCTCCTCAGCCGCGGCGCGGTGCTTCTCTGCCTGCATGTCCGCGGCTCGTCCCCGCCAGCAGCCATTTGTGTGGGCAGGAGGATGGAGGAGAATAACGGTGCGCCATGAGAGGAGCAGAAACAGGCGTGGCCGCGGAGGAGGAGGAGGGGGTGAAGAAGGCTGGTGTGTGAGTGCGGGACAATAAACAGCGCGGAGCCGCTTTCTGCGGACATCAGCGCCGGGGCTGTTTTAGCGGGAGCACGGCGGGGACGTGCCCGGCCTGCAGCTGCCGCTCCCCAGCTGCGACGGCTCCGCGGGCCGCTGCGCGGCTGCGCGCAGTCCGTGAGAAAATGCTGGAAAACAGCAGCAGGAGGGCCGAAGAGCAGGCCCCAGCGCCCGGAGCAACAACAATCCCCGAAACCCGGCCCGGGAAGGGGAAGGGCACGGAACGGTTTCTTAGAGTTCCTACAAAACACACCCGCTAGGTTCTGCTCAGCGGAACCAGTTCTGTTTACCTTAGAACCTGCGGGACTGACGGGTCATTCATCAGATCCTGTAAATAAGACATTAAAGTCACGTTCCCCAAACCTTTAAGTAACGTTTGTTGTCAAACCAAAACAGAACATTAAAGAGTCTCGGGGAACGTTCCAGACTGGTTCTATTAATCCCACCGTTCCTCCAAGGTTCCCAAACTGCATCTGTAAGTTCTGCCTTATAGTTACATCAGTGTGTCAAGGAAGCGTTCTTTAAAGGTTCCCTTGTTGATAGAACATTCCCTAAAGGTTCCACTGTAACGGGAAGCAGTATTTGGTTCTGTAAACGTTCTGGGAATGTTTTTCTGATGTTAGGAGAAGCTCATCACTGCAGAGTCGGGCTCATAGATCCCATAAGTGTGATGAGGAAACCTGTTTCAGACATTAGAAGCTCGTAGAAACTGAACCTGCTGTGTTTATCTTAAATTTAAGATGATAAACCCCCCCAACATTCCTCTAACGTTCCTCTAACATTCCCATGGCTGCACCTTTTTTAAGAAGTGGAACAGATCAGGGGCAGCACGGTGGTTAGCACTGCTGCCTCACTGTGAGATGGTCCTGGATTTGAATCCACCATCTGGCCTTTCTGTGTGGAGTTTGCAAGTTCTCCCCGTGTCTGCGTGGGTTCTCTCTGGGTTCTCCGGTTTCCCTACACAGTACACAGACAGGCTGGCGACCTGTCCAGGTGTACACCCCCCCCCCCAACCGAGGACAGGATAAATGGAAGAAAATGGATGGATGGAACCGATCAGACAGGACCTGATCAATACCTGTTCTCAGCGCTCTGGTTTAAATATTCATGTGGTTTGTTTTCTGGTGATTGATCAGCTGAACAATTAAGGGAATGTTCTCCAAACATCTACAGAACCTTCTCTTATGGTGTGCTGGTGTTCCTGATTGGTCCTGTTTCCCTCTGCTTACTAAAGGTTCCCATTTAGGTTTTTGATGACGTTACGCTGTGTGCAGACGTTCTCTGGTGGTTCTTGGAACATTAAAGGAGAAAACTGCACATAAACAAAAGAACCAACCTAGCTTTGATGGGACCCGGTTCGGTTCTGGTTCTGGATGGTCCCAGACCTCGTGAGTTTGTGATGTCCGAAGTATTCGGGTGTGTTTGCGTGAGTGGAACCTCGCTGCGTTTCCGATGTCGGACAGTTTGCATTTCACTCGCCACACAGATGCCGGCGTGTTGGGCTCAGAGTCTGGCAGATCTGTGTGTGCCCGCTGTGAGTTCTGACCTCAGATCAGCAGCGAGCCGCTTCCTGTTGCCGGGTGGGGTCGACGCTTCAGGAAATGAGCCTGTTTGTGTGCTGAATAAATCCAATAAGTCCTCCCTGCTCGTGCACAGCGGTGAGCTCACTCTTCTTCTTCGTCTGCAC
Source organism: Archocentrus centrarchus (assembly GCF_007364275.1). NCBI lineage: Eukaryota > Metazoa > Chordata > Actinopteri > Cichliformes > Cichlidae > Archocentrus > Archocentrus centrarchus. The sequence goes on from NC_044346.1 coordinate 2,288,285, forward strand.
AAACACTCGTCCGCTCGCCGTTCAGGAGACTGAGAGCAGTTCAGAGTCATCTCAGGGCTGCAGATTCAAACATGATGAAGCATGACCACACAATACCATCCTACACCTCTTCATCGCTGTTCTCTGTCCTCGTTTGATATGAGTTTCAGCCACGGCCTCATTTGTCATCTTATGATCTGCTTCAAAACTGTAATCAATAACTGATCAGCAAACCAGGTGAAGGATTCCTTCTTCTTCTCGTTTGTTATGTTTCCTCTCCAGTGCTGAGAAATAAGAAGCTTTATGTATTAAAAACAGTCTTAATAAGTCATGAGTGCTGTGTAATGTATCTCTCACTGTTTGTTTTATGACAACAGAAGCTGAAAACACCTGATTTATGGCTCCAAAGCCAGCATGAGATATTAGAGGTTATTGTTTTTTTAGATTTTGTTGTCAGCAGAGTGTTTGAATAAAGTTTTTTTTTGCAGCAGCTTGTTTCCCTCTGAGCTTCATCAGCTCTTTTTTTAACTGTGTGAGGAGACCAGCTGCTGCAGGCGCTTCTTTGTGGTGTTTTTTTTTTTTTTGGTTTCATGAAGCTCCAGATGTTTCAGTGGGTGAACATCTGGACTGTATTCAGGTCAGTTTATCAGCTGGACTCTTCTCCTGAGGAGCCATGCTGCACAGTGGGGTTTGATCATCTCTAAAGCTCTACCACAAACACTGAGCTCATTCAATGTGCCTCAACATATGCAGTACCTTTGAGGCTCACCGGGGGCAGCACCACATTAGATGCTTGGTTTGGATGCTACTTTTGTGAAGCGCCTTGGAGAACCTCTGTCATTACGTGACAGTTACAGTTGGAGCCGCTGAAGGAGTCTGAGGTGTGAAGTCGGGCTTTGCTGACGCGTTCTCGTGGCTGAGCGGCGTTGTGCTGGGAGACAGCTGCTGCCTCAGACAGGTGACACACACCTGCTGCCTGCTGCGTTCCTGTCCCTCTGACTCTGTGAGGATCCCTGTCTGCTGCAGCCCTTAGGAGGACTTCCCTATGAGGTCTTCACTTTGGGGCTTTTTGAGGGTCTGGAGCCGTTTCAGGGCTCAGAAGCAGCAGATGCCTCACTGAGGGTCCTCACAGGGGCAGGATGAACGACGCAGTGTGTGTGTCCACAGCTGTGACTGTCAGGCTCTCAGGAATGCGGGGGGGGGGGGTCTGTGTGTGTGTGTGTGTGTGTGTGGGCTCCATTTGTTCAACAACAGCCCTTCCACTACCCCCAGTCCACACACAGTGTGTTTAAAGAATGCAGGGCGGTGTGGGTGGGCAGATGTTTGAATGACCTTCTGTCCTCTTACTAACCTGCAGCTGATACTGAGGTGTCACTCAGCTGGGAGGAGACTCGACACTTCCTCCTCAGGAGGTCAGGTGTGCAGCATCAGTTGCCATGGCGATGTAGCAGGTTAAATCTCGGTGACTTTAAATTCGACGCAGCTCGCTGACGTCATGTTTGTGGAATGTGAACTCAAACAGAGCCTGAGCGAGAGGGCGGGGCTCATTTCACTTCCGTTCTGCCTCCCTCAACACACACGCGCACACACACTCCTCTCAGACGCTCTGCAGCGAGACATTTTCCTGACAGCTGACAGCTTCTTCTTTCTCTTCTTCAGGGGCACCTCTTTGTATAACAGCAGCTGTTTTTCTTCTTCTCTGATGTTTAACATCTGACCCTCATCGTTCTCATCACTGTCATAAGGGACATGATAAGGATGCAGGAGCTGCCCCTGACCTCTGACATTTAGGCTCAGCCTCTCTAGCTGGTCTGTTTCTGGGAAGTCGAGTCCATTAGCGTCCCTCAGGACTTCCTCTGAGTGCTGTGATGGCTCCTGCTGCTGCTCGGGCCCATCACTCTGATCCCATTAGCTCTGATCAGCTGAATCAGCCAGCCAATGGGAGCACAGCACACACAGACTCATGGACAGACTGCGCTACCCATGATCCTCAGCTGCTGAGTGTTTTGTGTTTGACTACATAAAGTTTAATGATTCATAGATAATCAGCTGGTGATTTGATGATGTCAGGCGGTGGTTTGATGTTAGGTGGAGCTTCCTGTCCGAATGGAGCCTCTCCAGCTCACAGAGGAGATGAGCGAGGGGTTAAAGCTCCACCTGGTGGCTTTCCCGGTGAAAACAAACACATTTATAGACCTGCAGAGTGTGTCGAATGTTTCAGCTCGATTCATCTGAGCAAAATAAAATCTGAATGAAACAAATTTTCTGCTAAAATTCTTCTAAGTAAGCAGCATCCCCACTAGTTCCCTCAGGTTAGAGCCTGTTTTAGCGGCAGGTCGGGCTCCAACGTAAAACAGGAGCTTCATTCCTGTTTTTAGGAGTAGGAAGCTTTTTGAAGCGTGAACAGGTCAGAGTTCAAAGCTGAAAATTCAAATCAATCTGGGTGTTTGTTCAGTGACTGCTGCTGCCCCCCTGTTGACCCTGATGTGTCCCCTGCGTTTCATAATAAGCGGTTTTTCATAACTAACCTGTTACATCAAACATCGTTTCCTGTCTGCTCCGCAGGTCTTGGCCTGAAGCCGCCGATGTGGACGTGTCTTTGCTGACATCGAGGTGTGTCAGAGGTGAAAGGTCATGATGACAACGGTGGCCGCCGAGTACGACCACATGGAGCTGCAGCAGCAGTACAGCAGCAGCAACGACACAGTCAACAACCGTTGGGACGATGACTGGGACAACGAGAACAGCTCGGCCCGCCTCTTTGAACGCTCCCGCATCAAAGCGCTCGCAGGTAGGAGCCGGACCACTATAACGAGCACACCTGAACAGGTCCGCCCAAGTCAGGTCAAAGGAAGTGTCAAAAGAAAAATAGAGACCTACAATAAAGACATCAAAAATCAAGTCATTTTTCATATACTGTTAATTAATGAACTTATTTATTCTTGAGTTAAACAAGTGAACAAACTGGGAATGAAGATGATCAATATTTGGAACTGATTTATAGTAAAAATGAAAATTAGTGTCACAAACTGTCATTTAAATGTTTTATGTGAATCTTGCTCAGAACATTTATGAGTGTTTTTTGCTTTTATCTAACATCGTGTTAGAGAAAAATGGGTGAAAACTTACCTGCACAGGTACATCTGCCACATTTACACTGTGAACCTGGAAGTGATAACTCCATGCCATTAGAGGCCACCAGCACGCTGTCCATGTGCTGATGTGGTCCCGATTTGACCCCGAGAGCAACGATTTGAAGAGAAAGACCACTGATGAAGCCAGAAAACATCCAGTGAGAACTTCAAGTCCTCCATAACTGAAAAACTAGCATGAAGAAAAACACTTCTGTTAGAAAAATAACTGGGACAGCGTGAGGAGCGACCCTGATCCAAAAAATATGAAGGACAGGATGTATAAACAAAATTCCACATCCTACAGCGCCAAGGGGCAAGAAACAGTCTCTGCTTGTGGGAAATGATATGCCATCACTGAAGAACCTCTACCCCCAATCTGATTTAGACATACATAACTCTTCCATTTAACAATTAACATTTCCTTAATCCAGTGTGCAACAGTAGGTGGACAGGGAGATTTCCAAGATAAAAAAATATGTTTCTTGGTGGCAACATTCCTACGTAGATGCACAGCGATCCGAATATCATGTGGCATTTGTCACACTGAGAAGCTATTGATGGGAAGATGTGGTTCAATATGGTTTTGGAGTAATGCAGCCTGTGCATCACCTCATAATGAATCAGTCCGTGATTTGGTGATAAAGCATCTGTGTGTCAGGGCAAGGCTTCTTCCTAAAACTCCACTGACAGTTCTGTGTTTAAGTCCTTGACCCAAGCTTCCTGCGTAGAAGCTGAAGATACAGTCAGCAAACTTTGATGTTAAGTGTTTGGAGCCTGGAGAGTGTGCCAAGAGCTTGTACAAAGATTGATTAGTTGAAACAGTTTTATAACTGGATAACTCCTTCCTCACACAGTGTCTGATTTGGAGGTAGAAAGGCAAGTTTGGAAGACTGGATTTGGTGCAGAGTTGTGACAAGGAGGCAAACTGTCCATCAATGTACAGATCTGCCAGAGTCACATACTGTTACCTTTTTATCCTGTCTCCCTCGCCTCACCTGCAACCGGTCGCAGCAGATGACTGCCCCTCTTCTTCCTGTTAAAAGGGAGTTTTTCCTTCCCACTGTCACCAAATGCTTGCTCATAGGGGGTCGTTTGATTGTTGGGTTTTCTCTGTAATTATTGTAGGGTCTTTACCTTACAGTATAAAGCACCTTGAGGTGACTGATTTGGTGCTATAGAAATAAAACTAAATTGAATTTAATTTACCTCTCTAGACTGCAAACACTTCATCAAGCTGACCAGGCTTAAAAGAATTATTACGCCAAATTACAAGGAGTGACAATGCTGCTAGAGAACAGGAGAGATGAAAGGGATATGTTTTTTAACAGCTGAGGCCTCAAGGAGAGCCCACTGGGAAACATCATTGAAATCTATGGACCTCCAATAAATGAGAGCTCTCATGTTGGCTGCCCAGTAGTAGTGTCTCAAGACCAGGAGGCCGAGGCCCCTCTCCTTGGTGGACTTGTGCAGGTGGACCTTAGATATTCTATGTGACTTGTAACCCTAAACAAAGGGCATTATAAGAGAATCTAATGTTTTGAAGAATGTCGTCTTCAAATGTAAAGGTAGGCTTTGGAAGACATGAAGCAATCTAGGTAAACTCAGCATTCGTTTTATGATTGGTAGAGCATTCACTCTACCAATCATAGTTCAGAGTTTGTTGACTAACTCTGTAAAATGAAATTTGAAAAGATGTCTGGGATCTGTGGTCAGTTTAGGTAAATTCACTACTTCATTCAATTCTCTGAATGGCAAGGTTTTCAGAAACTCTGCTGATAGCTTACATGTTAGGGGCATGAATTCATTTTTCTCCCAGTTTATGCTGTAGCCAGAAATCTAACCAAAACAATTTATGTAGCTCAGTAAGATGGGGGACAGAGACCATTGGTTCACCCAGAAAGACCAAAAGATCATCGGCATAAAGAGTCACACGGGTTTCTGTACTGCTCAGTTTGATGCCCCTGATATCTGGATGGGTCCTGATACCTATAGCTAAGGGCTCATGTGCAGTGTTGAAAAGCAAAGGGGACAGTGGATCGCCCTTAAAGACCCCACATTTTAGGCAGAATGATCAAGATTTGTCCCCATTAAATTTCAGGTTCACCTGTTTTTGAAGGAATTGTTGATCATTCTTAACAGAAGATCTAAAATGTCCTGGAATCCTTTAGAGAACTAAAGGTTCTCTTTAGAGAACTCAATCCTTTAGAGAACTCAGGGCCAAACCCATCCGGGTCGGCTGCCTACCGCTTGGAAACACTTTGATAGATTCCCAAATTTCAGATAGTGAAAAATCTGCATCTAAACCATCTCGAACAACTCCGTCTATTTGCAGAAGAGCCAAAGAATTAAATAAATTGTCAAAATCCTCTGTTGTTGCAATTGATTTAGAAATGTAAATATCTGAATAAAATTCACAAAACTGATCTTATATTTCATTTAAGTCTGTAAGCATCCGAACTGATTTGGACTTTATTTTGTAGATGGCATGTTTAGATTGTTCCACCTACCCAGCCAACAATTTATGAGATTTGTCACCCAGTTCAAAGTGCAGAAGAATTTTATCGGACTCTGACTGAAGAACAGAATTCCTGTAAGCCTGGTTGGCAGTCAGTTTCTTCCATTCTGCCATGCTTGGCCTCTGATCTGTCACCTAATGTACACTTTCTAGGTTTCCCAAAGCACAGAATCATTAACTTCACTATTATCATTGTTCTAAAGAATAAGGGACATGCCATGACATGCCATGGATGATGTGGCCTCCAGATATCTACAATGCCTTTGGCCATCATCAAATTATTCGGAGTTTTGATGGTTAGAAGATTATAGCAGTTTCATTTGGCTTTAGAACTGAAGAAGCCTCATGGATGAGAGGTGAAATGTCTTAATGAAGTCCACTTGCCTTCTTTTTCAAGCTCTTAAGACATGAACAAAATCCCCACCCTATGCTTCCCCTAATGAAGCAGAATAACCTTCATTTCCTTTACCTTCAGGCTAAGATAAAGAAAAACTGAAAAAAAAAAACAGCGTAAGCTCCTCAGAGGCACATACAGGAGGAAATGTGATTTTTTTAAGCTTCTGTAGCATTTATCATATTGTTCCAAACAAAAGCTATTGCTTTCAAAGGTCAAACCTCAAAACTCTTCTGCATAGTCCTTGGCTTCTTTCTGCACTTCTTTCTGTCCCTCAGCTTCTGCAGCATCTCTTGGAAGCCCCGCCATTGCTCTGTCACCTCCATGGTGTAGTCCAGATTGATGAAAATGATCTGACCGCCATATTCCATTGGGCGCTGTCTTGAAAGTTGCAGGACCTTTTCTTTTTCACGCACGAAGTGGAACCATGCAATCATTGTTTGGGGCTTAGAGCCCACGGGTAGTTCTGGGCTGTTGTGTAGAATGAGCCCTGTCAATGGTCACCAATTTCAGGACATTATCTGACCCAAGAAACTTTGGGATAAGATTAGGAATGAAGGGGGAGGAGGAGGAGTAAGGTTTAGAAGGAGGCAAATCTTATTTCCAGGAACTTACTAGTCCTTTTACCTTCTGTCTTCAGGTTTTCAGGTATTTTATTGTGAAGGGGTGTATTTTATTGTGAACTTACACTTAGTGCCCTGCTGATGTAATTTCTCCTCATTCTACACTGTGAGGGCATCCTCAGCTGACATTTACCAGATGGAGTGACAGCAGCTGCAGACCCTGAAACTGATTGGCTGTCTTGTTCTGTTGGTGAAATGCACCCTGGGTGTCGTAGTCACAGGTTTGGGTTCTGGTCAGAGTCTGAGGAGTCCTGGGAGTGTGTGTCAGCATTGGTCCTCACCAACATAGCAGTGCAGGTGTGTGTGTGTGTGTGTGTGTGTGTGTGTGTTTGTGTGTGCGCGTGCGCGTGCATGTGTGCGCAGGGGGGACTCTGGGGGGCAGGATGTTTGTTCCTCATTTCCTGTCCTTGGTTCAGGAATGTGAAGAAACAATAAAGGGAAACACCCCCACCCTCCCTGCCCTCACCCCTTCACACCCTAATGACATCATGCTGAAGCTGTAATGCCATTGGCTGACACACTCCAACACGCTGTAAAAAAGTCAGGCTCAAACCTGAAGCTGGAGTCAGACTGGGAACCATCACGACGAGCTGCTGAGAAAGCTGGGAGTTTTCTCTGAGATTATGAACTTTGCAATAAATAATAGAAACGTGATCTTTGGTATTGAATGTAGTTTTTACTCGTTTTTATCAATCACTTAAAAATAACTGGACTGCTGGCGTGATTGCACGGTTGTGCACGTGTAACCAGCAGATGAATGTGCAGGGCTGATTATGGACGGCGTTTGAAGCAGACGTTCTCTGCTGGTTAGGGTTAGCAGCAGGTGCAGCAGGTGTGTCAGACAGGTGACCTGCTGGCTGTACCTGGAAGAGTTCATGCTGGACGTCATTTCGGTTCCACCTGAGATGTTTGATGGTGGTGATGACCATTTCCTGCTGTTTGTACAGAATCATTTAATCTCATCATCGGAGTCATAGACAGCAGCACATTCTTCTTCTACTTCTCTGTTCAGTGGTGGCAAACAGCTTGTAGTGCATTACTGTCACTTTCTGCTATTAAGATAGTGTTACATCCACCAGGCACAGGTAAAAAATTTACACAGTCTGTGAAAAAGTCCATTCTCACTACTTCTATATGGATTGAGAGGGTCAGCAACAGCCAGGAGCTGATAATAAAATGCACTGATTGATCATCAGCAGGCATGTTAGCATGATGTCCCCAGAGAAAAGACCTTCAGTCTGTGTGCAGCAGCACCCCCTGCTGTGTGCCATCTGCATGTGAAGCGGCATTTGATCTGTTTCAGGAAGCTATGTGATGTTTGAGTGTTCAGCTGAAGCTGGGAATGTAGCGAACCATTTTTTACAGTGTGTTTGGATAGGGAGTGTCTGTGTTTGCTGTGTGTGTGTGTGTGTGTGTGTGTGTGTGTGTGTGTGTGTGTGTGTGTGTGTGTGTGTGTGTGTGAGTGAGAGAGAGAGGCGAAGAGGAGGGAAACAGGACAATCAGTTAGATCATTGAGCAGGAACGAAGAATGAGCAGCGTGTAGCTGCATTGAAGGCAGGGCAGACACACACACACACACACACACACACACACACTGACGCCACGCTCGCCGTCTTGCGACCGTCACAGCGACCTCTGGACTCCCATTTTTCCACCTCTCGATGACACGAGCGCGGTTTTCTCTTCTCGCAGCGTTTATGCTTTGTGATTTTCCTCAAAGGAAGTTTTTCTGTTTTTCAGCAGCAGCATTTTTGAGGAAAGTTTTGGTGACATTTCAGAGTCTCTCTCTGTGCTCGGGTTCAGGCTCAGCTGACAGTTGGATTTCTGTGCTTTAGTTTATGGACTTTGGCCTTTTTTTAAACTCAGGTGATGAAGGCAGGTGTCTCTGTCTGAGTAAAAACAGTCCTACTTCATTTGCTGAGTTTCATTTTTTTCTTCTGCTCTAAGTGCTGAAAGAAGAGTTTGATTTTTCGCTCTGAAACACCTGAAACGTGGCTTGAAGCAATGATCTTGCTCTCGGTGGGCTGATGTGCAGCAGCGTTGCCTCGTGGTTTATTATCAGCTTTGGTAAATACCTTCTCCCGTGTCTTCAGCTGTGATGGAGGCAGAGTGGGCGTCGGCGGACTCGCAGCCCAGCTACAACGTGCTGGAGGGTCGATTCAAACAGCTGCAAGGTAAGGCAGAGGTCAGAGGTCACGGCAGCAGAGGGAGGTGGGTTTCGTGTAATTGGGAACCATCATCCTGACCAATCTTGAGGCTGCGGCCCTTCAGTGGGTTCTCTGGATAGATCACTAGAAGATTTCTTATACTGTTCTGTTCTTATACTGTTAAAAGTTGCTGGTTGAGTTTGAGTTTGCAGCTTTTTTCTTAAATTTTTGCCTGTTAAGACCAAAATGGAAATGGTGAAATGCCAAAATGTGTGAGGTAAGCTATTTTCTGACCGTGTGGTTAAAAAACCCCCAAACTACCTGCACACGGCGTAGCCGAGCACCAGCCGTGGATTACATTTTCTGATTATGTTCACAATGCAGCAAAATATGTTCTCTGAATTTTAGCATTAAAATACGACGGATTCCTCTTAAAAGTGCATAAAACCAGCAGGGGGCAGCGTTTCACCTTAAGGTTTAGATGGAGGTTTTACCTGTCAGTGACTCACGGAGGAGTGAACGAGGCTCAGAATCTTTTAAAACTTGTCATCAGCTGTTCTTCCTCTTCTTCTTTTGGTCAATGTTTGTAAAAGATCACAACATCTGTCAGGTGTACAGAGGGTAGAAAACAACCTCTGTGGACATGATGAAGATGCACCAGTGTCCGGGGCGCCGTGCAGCAGGAAGGGAGCTGATAAAGAAATTAAAGATGAATGCAGAGATGATCAGGCCCTTGCACCTTGGTGCATGTGGATGTATTTGAATGTCTTGAGCTCTGGTTTTTTATTGGCTTTCTACAAACAAGCTACATGTGACTTCCTGCGTGTCGTGGAATCAGCTTCACTGTGTAAATCTCACATAGATTAAATGGTTTCTGTCACAGTGTTAATCTGCCATTGCCATTAGGTGACGCTGTGACATTTACTCCGCATTGACACGTAGATGTCTCCAGGCCTGAGGTATAACTCCTCCCTGTGCGGTTGGGAACGCGCACTGCAACAGAAACCGTCCAGTTTGTTAAAGTGTAACAACAGGAAACGGCGCCCTAATGGTGGGGCTGCTCTGTTAGGGCTACAGGGGGCGCTGTGGAAGATGTGGACCCATCTGTAAATGTTCTGATGTGTGTGCGACGCTCCGTAAGTTTTCGAGCACATTTCATCAAAAGAATGAAGCCGTCACATGTTCAGTGCTCGGGTTCTAAAACTCCGCCCACAGAGCTCTTCATTACAGTAACATGTTTAAACACAGAGTGACTGCATGTGCAGCGTACTTGTGTGGCAAAGCCAGGTGTCTGTGGATGTGTTGGATGACCTTTGACCTGCTCCTGGTTAAAGTTTAAACATTTAGTTTTATTGCTGAGCTCAGTGACACCTTTACAGACTGTTTGCAGAGTAAGACCTGCTCAGAGAGCAGGTTTACGTTCAGACAGGTGCAGTTTAATCAGGTTCACCTGTTACAGACTCTCAGATTTCCACTGAAACGTGCTGCAGGAACTCTGCCTGAAGTTTAAAATGTCTATTGCTGGTTTCACTCCTGGACTCTTCTTCCTGGACAAGCTGTTTTAGCTCCTCCCCCTTTAGGACAGCTTTCTTCTAATTGGCTGCTCCTTGCAAACAGGTGGGTGGGGCTTCTGTGCCTGAAATGATGTCATCCAGGTCCAAGAGTATGAAAAAGTTTTGATGAGCTGATGTGTTGTCTCATGCTGGAACGGGAGTTCACTGTTGATGGTTCTGTCAGATATTAAACTTTTTAATTTTTTTAAAGATGAAGCAGAAAAAGATGTTCGTGCCATCACACAGTCTATTCAGCAGAAGGTGCTCTGAAGTCCTGCCCCCAGTGGTCATGTTACATACTGCAGCCAAACTGACTCTGTGTGTGTGTGTGTGTGTGTGTGTGTGTGTGTGTGTGTGTGTGTGTGTGTGTGTGTGTGTGTGCGCGCGCAGATGAGCGGGAGGCGGTGCAGAAGAAGACCTTCACTAAGTGGGTGAACTCTCACCTGTCCAGAGTTTCCTGCAGGATCACAGACCTCTACATGGACCTGAGAGATGGACGCATGCTCATCAAGCTGCTGGAGGTCCTCTCTGGGGAGAGACTGGTAACGCGCACACACACACAGAGACACACACATACATATGCACACACTGTGCTGAATCTGAAGCTGCTGACATCAAATAAATAGCAACATCGGCAGCAGCCGTCGTGCAGCACACGGAGACGAAATCCAGCTGTGAGCGCTGATAGAGCACCCCCGCTCAGGCTGTGGCCACTCACAGTACTGCAGCTCCTGAAGAGCGAGAAGGGCAGGAGAGATGCTTTTGAGCGTGTGCAGTGAGAGTCCACTTCAGTGATTTTTGTGCCAGCAGCCCAGATGTTTACAGAGGTCATTTCCTGTATGTCAGATGACTGAAGAAGCACCGTTTTTTTGGAGAGTAAATGTCACATGTTCACAGCAGCTGGTCATGTGTTGGAGGTTGCTGGGTGATGTTGTTTTTTAAGTAAAAGTCAGTTTTCATTTCACCGTGTGACTGTATGTAAACAGATTAAATCCAGTTTCCCTCTCCTGATGACCTCTTGAAGGGTACAGTAGCTCACAGGAAGTAACTTCACAGCTGAACCAGGTGTGTCTGACTTCCTGTTTTCCCTCTGAAACACTAACCTGCTTCCGTCTGAGAGGTCAGAGCCGGTGGACCCGTTGACCTTGATTCTGAACTCCGGATAAGACCGGGGGGGGGGGGGGGGGGCACTGGCTGTTGTGCAGCTGCTGCCCCTCTCCCCACTTGCTCCGCATTCAGGGCCAGGAAGACAGCCGGTTTTCACCACTTCCTGTCCTTTGTGTCATCCTTTGGAGAACTGCGAGCTGCATCCACGCTTCACTATATGATTATATGAAAGTCTGCCCTCACAGGAAGTTAATATGATTTGTTATAAACTCTGGAAGCTGAGCGTTTGCTGCAGTTAGATCACAGCAGCTCCTAGTGGACATCAGAGGAGCTGCGCTCAGACTCACCGGCCTTTCTTTAAATCTCATAGATGCTTCACACATCTGAAACCTCCTGACTCTGTTGCTCCTTCTCCAGCCAAAGCCCACCAAAGGGCGGATGCGGATCCACTGTCTGGAGAACGTGGACAAAGCGCTGCAGTTCCTGAAGGAGCAGCGGGTTCACCTGGAGAACATGGGCTCTCACGACATTGTGGACGGAAACCACCGTCTTACGCTGGGCCTCATCTGGACCATCATCCTCCGCTTCCAGGTAACAACACCGACAGGTGTTAAACTATTAAACCAAGAACTAATCTCAGACAACCAATCAGAAGATTTTTTTGGACCTTTCAGTAAGTGCTCAGAGATGAGATGAGGTAGGGAGCTAAAAACACCAGACAGGTGGAGGTGTGACTCTTCTGCCTCTTGTCTTCAGATTCAGGACATCAGCGTGGAGACAGAAGACAACAAAGAGAAGCGGTCGGCCAAAGACGCCTTGCTGCTCTGGTGTCAGATGAAGACAGCGGGGTGAGGCTCACCTGCAGCAGCTGCAGCAGCTGTGTACTGTAGATGATGCCCACCTGAGATTAACCTCTGCTTCCTGTTATCTTCCCAGATATCCCAATGTCAACATCCACAACTTCACCACCAGCTGGAGGGACGGCATGGCCTTCAATGCTCTCATCCACAAACACAGGTAACACCGTCACCCATACGAAGAGTCCGGGTGGGATTTTTATGGAGTGGGAAAACTACTGTGTGAATAAAGTTTTTGTTGTTGTTGTGTTCAGGCCAGATTTGATTGATTTTGACAAACTGAAGAAGTCCAATGCTCACTACAACCTGCAGAATGCCTTCAACATGGCAGAACATCACCTGGGCCTCACCAAGCTGCTGGACCCTGAGGGTACGGGCCAGTTTACCTGAACACTTTATTTGAACCCGCTTTGAAATATCCATATTTCATTGCCTGCTTGATTTGCGTGTTTGTTTGGATGTCTCTGAAACTGCTGTTTGCTGCAGATATCAGTGTGGACCATCCTGATGAGAAGTCTGTCATCACTTACGTGGTGACATATTACCACTATTTCTCCAAGATGAAGGCTCTGAAGGTGGAGGGCAAACGTATCGGGAAGGTCAGTCAGACTCCAATAAGCTGCTGTTCAACAGTCAGATTTGACCTTCATCGTCCTGAAAATGACTGAAACTCAAAGGTCATAGACTCTTGATTCTGCTGCACATGGCGGCAGCATGCCTCACTGTGTCTGTGTGTTTGGTCCAGGTTTTGGATAATGCCATTGAGACGGAGAAGATGATCGAGAAGTACGAGTCTCTGGCCTCAGATCTGCTGGAGTGGATCGAACAGACCATCATTATCCTCAACAACAGGAAGTTTGCCAACTCTCTGGTGGGAGTCCAGCAGCAGCTGCAGGCCTTTAACACCTACCGAACTGTGGAGAAACCTCCCAAGTCAGAACCTCTTCTCTTCCTCCACGCTAAGCAGTTCATTCTACCTGTGTACAGGCCTCACCTGATCTCTGTCCCCCCTCAGGTTCACAGAGAAGGGGAACCTGGAGGTCCTCCTCTTCACCATCCAGAGTAAGATGCGAGCCAACAACCAGAAGGTGTACATGCCCCGTGAGGGAAAACTCATCTCAGACATCAACAAGGTGCGAGCTGCTCTGAAACTTCCAGTCTATCAGTGTTTTACCTCCAATCAGCTTCTGGGAACGCAGAGGTGAACCAGCCGTTCGCTCAGCAGAAAACACACTTTTCTTTTTTTACCTCCAGTTTCCAGCTTTCCAGACATGAATGTTTTTATTTTTAGTCTTCTATGAGTGAATCTCTCTTTGAGTTTTGGGTATCACATCTGAAGACTCAGATGTTTTCCACCTCTGCAGCTTCTTATTTTCAGTCTCATGACTGTCGACTCCAGCAGATGAAACGATTACAGCAGGACTTTTGTCTAGTGGCTGCTATTTAAACATTTACACCTGTGAGTCACTCACGTGTAATTGGTTTCTCGACACGATTTGTCCAATCATATGACGGCTAACGAGTTTGGGCTCACTGTGAAAAAGTTACTGAATACCATTTGATATTAGAAAGGCTTTGAATGACAGAATGATTAGAAAAACACACACTTTCTGATCATGTTAGCTGAAAACTGTCCTGATTATTAAGGAAACATCTGCTTGGTTCAGTGTCCAGAGCATCAGCCTCTCTGAGTTTGATTATAGTCTGAAAAAGCTAAAAAATAATATGAATACGAATACCTTTGTTAGTCCCACAATGGGGAAATTACAGTTAACAGAACACCCATCCAAGAAATACAAACACAGAGACAAACACAAACAGGGGGGGCAGGTGTCTGAGGTCATGCAGCCGTTTTACCGGCGCTACCTTTAGCAGGAAAACAGAAAGAGATACACTGGGATAGGTAGGTTACAAAAATCATCTGGTACTGTGTTCATTATGAACACCTTACGAGGTTCAAAAAAAACACCTCAGCAAAGCAGCAGCACATTTAAAGCCTGGAGAGCACTAGGGTGGGTAGGGGAGGGGCTGCCAGCGGAGACGAGCAGGATACTGTGATGGCCACACAGCTTCCAGACCAGCAGTTCATGATAAGATGGTACAGTCAGCCTTGGTTGCCAGGATACCAGTTCATACAGGTCACAACACGGGGTGGGGGTGAAGAGCATCTGTTTACATAACATCTCCAAGAGGCGATTTAGATAGACAGCCATCCAAGGCCGTCTGGGAGCCAAATTCCAAATACTGCAATTGTTTAGGTTCAGGCCGTCATAACTATTTGCTGACAGACCTTACAGTTTTCTGGTTACCTCTCAGAAATCCAGTCATCCGAATTTGGTTCTACTCCGCCATGCAGAACAGACACTCCAACACTCCTCCAGATGTAATCCACTTCGATTCAGCTCAACTGAGTCTGATTGAGTTCGTACTGTTTCTGCAGCCCTCACAGGCAGCCTTACTAGGGCCTGAACAGCTGCCCAGAAACCAGGTATCCCCAGGTCCAATTCGGGAAAAATCCTGGTATCAATATAAATGCCACGTCCACACAGTGCAGCCAGGAACGTTATCTTCCATCCCCACGGGAATCCATAACATAACCAGCCAGGTATGTAGCCGGGCCAGAGGAAAGAGGGTTCCCCTTCTCCCAATCTCCTTGTGATGAGAATTTGATCATCAATAGTGTTGAGAGACCAGCTGACCAGATCCATAATTTAAATTCCAGTTCGGGGATGTGTGAAGAGATGCTCTAAGCAGCGAAGCAGCAAAAAGCAGGGGTAGATAGGGAAGGGTGGGGAGAAGAGAAAAATGCGTCTGTCTCCACCGAGAGCAGGAAGAAAAAAAAAAAAAAATAATAATAAAACTGCAGAGTATTCTTGTTCTAAAGGAATAAAGGGGAACTCCCAAAGAAAACAATAACTTCACGTGCTAATGTGCACTGCTTCCTTAATGGAACAGAACTAACTGACTCTAAAGACTATACTCCAGGTTATACTCTAGGTCAGTGTTTCCCAACGTGTGGATCACAACAGTACTGTTATATTTATTTATATAAAAAGTTAAATAAAACTGGTAAATAGGAGGTGGATAGTTTTTGATATTTGTCATTACTCTGACCTAAATTTACTGCTCTTGTATTGAAGTTTGTGTCTCGGTGGCAAGTGGGCAACATATTGGCATTAGCACTACATATGGCTGGGTAGCTGTTGCTGTTTTTTGAATAGAAATTTCAAGGAAATACATCACTTTCTCTTGTGTTTTAATTAGTGAAGACAGACTCCTAGCCAGGAAAATTTCACAGGCCGGCGCTATCAGGCGAATTTTTTTTGGGGGGGGGGGGGGGGGGGGGGGGGCTCCATGGGATTTTCTGGCCGCAGTGCTCTTGACTTTGGGTACCACTGCTCTAGGTTATACTCTAGATTATACTCTCATAGATCCAACATTCCTGCTGTACTTCTTTGATGTCCACTTGCATTATAATGTAAATTCTCTGTGGACAAATCCACATGGTTACAAAACAGGTACATGGACATCCACACAATCCCTCAGCTAAACAAGCAGGAGGACATCAGAGTCTCTAATATGAAAAATTCTGAGACTCAAGACTGAGGTGGTAGCTTCATTAATAACCAGGATATGGTGGTTTTTGAAGGGAGTAGTACACACCTGTGCACAAAGTCTTTGGGGGGTTTTAGGCATTTTATTAGAATAATGGCCAAAAAAAAAAGGCCAAAAAAAAAAGTCACCACCTGAATTTAACTAAGCAAATAGGTACGAGCCTCCTATTGGATAATTACTGCATGGGCGATTATCTTTCAGCTGGCTACAAGTTATTTAACCCCAACTGGTGCAATGAGTTGCTTCTCATTTCTTAAACAACCATGTCAAAGACACATCGCGTGGTCGTGGAAAAGATGTCGGTCTGTTTGAGAAGGGTCAAATCATTGGCAAACATCAAGCAGAGAAAACATCTAAGGAGATTGAAGAAACTACTAAAATTGGGTTAAGAACTGTCCAACACATTATTCAAAACTGGAAGGATAGTGGGGACCCATCGTCTTCGAGGAAGAAATGTGTCTGGAAAAAAATCTTGAATGATCGTGATCGTGATCACGTAGCCCCTTAACTGGCAAGGGCCCGGTGACGGGCCGTTTGTAGTCCCTTTTATATGGCAGGCTAGACCCTCCCATTTTTATTGACACGTCATTCGGCCAATCATGTAACTGGCTGCACCAAATCACCTGACAAAGCTACGTGACGCCCTCTGAGTATTATTGGCTCTGGGAAACCCATTTCTTAACATGATTGGCCGAATGAGGTGTCAGTCAAAATGGGCGGGTCTAGCCTGCCATATAAATGCACTTCATTCGGCCCGAGGACCAGACGCAGCCGATTAATAGGCTATGAAATGGGTTGTTCAGAGCCAATAATAACCAGAGGGTGTTATGTAGTTGTTTCAGGTGATTTTATTTGCTGCCAGTTAAGGGGTTAAACATTTGGTGAAATCAAATCAAAGAAAACAACAGTAGCACTCAGGGCTGTGTTTAATAGTGAAAATAAGAGCATTTCCACACGCACAATGCAAAGGGAACTCAAGGGATTGGGACTGAACAGCTGTGTAGCCTTAAGAAAACCACTAATCAGTGAGGCTAACTGGAAAAAAAGGCTTCAGTTTGCGAGGGAGCATAAAGATTGGACTCTGCAGCAATGGAAGAAGGTCATGTGGTCTGATGAGTCCAGATTTACCCTGTTCCAGAGTGATGGGCGCATCAGGGTAAGAAGAGAGGCAGGTGAAGTGATGCGCCCATCATGCCTAGTGCCTACTGTACAAGCCTGTGGGGGCAGTGCTGTGATCTGGGGTTGCTGCAGTTGGTCAGGTCTAGGTTCAGCAACATTATGTGCTCAACGAATGAGGTCAGCTGACTACCTGAATATACTGAATGACCAGGTTATTCCAGCAATGGATTTTTTTTCTTCCCTGATGGCACGGGCATATTCCAAGATGACAATGCCAGGATTCATTGGGCTCGAATTGTGAAAGAGTGGTTCTGGGAGCATGAGACATCATTTTCACACGAGTAGAGACCTCAACCCCATTGAGAATCTTTGGGATGTGTTGCAGAAGGCTTTGCGCAGTGGTCAGAATCTGCCATCATCACTGCAAGATCTTGGAGAAAAATTAACGCAACACTGGATGGAAATAAATCTTGTGACATTGCAGAAGCTTATTGAAACAATGCCACAGCGAATGCATGCCGTAATCAAAGCTAAAGGCAGTCCAATGAAATATTAGTGTGTGACCTTTTTTATTTGGTGGTGACTTTTTTTTTTTGGCCTGGCAGTGTATGAAATTATGGTTTAACGGTGTTCAGCTGTGCTAGCATGATTGTTAAAGACTTTCCTATTAGTGAGTACCAAATGACTAAATTTTAACACTGTAGGGTCTTTACCTTAAATATAAGGCACCTTCATTTTATCCAGGTTTGGAACCGGCACTGGGAAAACACCAGCTTTCCTGAGGCTGGGTTTGAGTCTCCTCCTGGTCTCGAATCATAGAGCCACTTCAGTTTCTGCTACATTAGATGTGCTTTTCTTCCACAAACGCTGACATTTTTAAGTGGCCTCAGACTTGTGTACAGACGGATATTTGCTTTTCCATCGTGCAGTGTGCCTGCTGAAGCTATTCTTCTGTGAAAGATCTTCGTGCTTACTCAAAGCTGAACAAATTCACACTAAAGAAATCATTGAAAAGGATTCCTGCGTAATTCAGACTCAGTAAAATGCTTTGAGATGTTGTAAATGCTGCAGCTTACTGTCCGGATCTCTGTTGGTTTTATGCTGCCTGAGCGGTCTTAATGTGGTTCTGGGTGGAGTTTGATGCTGACCTTGTGTTCACCCTGACAGGCCTGGGAGCGGCTGGAGAAGGCGGAGCATGAGCGGGAGCTGGCTCTGAGGACGGAGCTGATTCGTCAGGAGAAACTGGAGCAGTTGGCTAGACGCTTTGATCGCAAGGCAGCCATGAGAGAGACCTGGCTCAGTGAAAACCAGAGGCTGGTGTCACAGGTAGAAAGAATCACATGACCTGCATTCATTTTTTTTTAAATTCTTGGTTTCATGAACGTGCTGCCACCCCCTCTCTGTCTACAGGACAACTTTGGCTTTGACCTTCAGGCTGTCGAGGCAGCCACCAAGAAGCATGAGGCGATAGAGACAGACATTGCAGCGTATGAGGAGCGTGTCCAAGCTGTGGTTTCTGTGGCGAAGGAGCTGGAGGTGGAGCACTACCATGACATCAAACGCATCACAGCCCGGAAGGACAACGTCATCCGTCTGTGGGAGTACCTGTTGGAGCTGCTGAAGGCCCGCAGACAGAGGCTGGAGATGAACCTCGGCCTGCAGAGGGTCTTCCAGGAGATGCTCTACATCATGGACTGGATGGATGAGATGAAGGTACCCTAAACAAATCTTGCTCCCACAGGGTAAAACAAAGGGAGAGGAGTCTAAGACTACAAACAGGAAACGAATTTGAGCAGGAAGATGATCATTGCTCTAACTGTCCATCTGTGGTTTCCAGATGTTGCTGCTGTCTCAGGATTATGGGAAGCATCTGTTAGGAGTGGAAGACCTGCTCCAGAAACATGCCTTGGTGGAGGCCGACATCGCCATCCAGGCTGACAGGGTGAAGGCAGTCACTGCCAATGCCAACAAGTACTCTGTCAGCGACAGCGGTGAGCAGCGGGCACCTTTCCTCAGTTCTAAGTTTAATTTGATCTCAAGTTTTGGTGTTTTAATTCTGTTTTTCCTAATGGATTCATAACGAGGAGTCTTGTAGGACCAGGAATGTGTCCTAGTTGTCCTGTCATTCAGCACTTCTTTATGTACTGGTTTATTACAGTTTTTTTTTTTTTTTTTTTAATTTAATTTCATGTCTGAAAAAATGCTGACAACATTTTACTGTTCAGGTTACAAGCCCTGCGACCCTCAGGTCATCCAAGACCGAGTGGCCCACCTTGAGTTCTGCTACCAGGAGCTGACTCAGCTGGCTGCAGAGCGCCGTGCCCGACTGGAGGAGTCTCGCCGCCTCTGGAAGTTTTTCTGGGAGATGGCAGAGGAGGAAGGCTGGATCCGTGAGAAGGAGCAGATCCTATCTTCTTTGGAGCATGGTAAGGACCTGACGGGGGCACTACGTCTCCTCAGTCAGCAGCGTGCCCTGGAGGATGAGATGAGTGGCCGTGCTGGCCACCTGCAGCACACCATCGCTGAGGGTCAGGCCATGGTGAAGGCTGAACACTTCGGTGCCACAAAGATCCAAGAACGCATTGGTGACCTGCAGAGTCAATGGGCTGCGCTGGAGCAGCTGGCAGCAGTAAGGAAGAAGAAGCTGGAGGAGGCTCTGGCCCTCTACCAGTTCCAGGCTGATGCCGATGACGTAGATGCCTGGATGCTGGATGCCCTGCGCATTGTGTCCAGTGGAGAGACAGGCCATGATGAGTTCTCCACCCAGGCGCTGGCCAGAAAGCACAAAGATGCAGCAGCAGAGGTGGCCAGCTACAGGCCGGTCATCGACTCACTCCACGAGCAGGTCGCTTGTCTGCCTAAAGAGGAGGCGGAGTCAGAAGAGGTCCGCCGTCGGCTGGCTGGCATCGAGGAGCGTTACAAGGAAGTGGCGGAGCTAACGAAGCTGAGGAAGCAGGCGCTGCAGGATGCTTTGGCTCTTTACAAAATGTTCAGTGAGGCCAATGCCTGCGAAGTTTGGATCGATGAGAAGGAGCAGTGGCTGAATAGCATGGAGATCCCTGAAAGACTGGAAGACCTGGAGGTCATACAGCACAGGTAGGATTTTATTTATACAGCAGCAGAACAACAGTTTTTCAGTAACTAATACCTGAAGGCTCTGCCTCCCATTCTACTCTTAAGTATCCTAGGAACCACAAGTAAGCCAGCAGTCTGAGAGTGAAGTGCTCTTTTGGGGTGATATGGGACTATGAGGTCTTTGAGATAAGATGGGGCCTGATTATTCAAGACCTTGTATGTGAGAAGAATAATTTTAAATTCTATTCTAGATTTAACAGGGAGCCAATGAAGAGAAGCCAATATGGGAGAAATCTGCTCTCTCTTTCTAGTCCCTGTCAGTACTCTAGCTGCAGCATTTTGGATCAGCTGAAGGCTTTTCAGGGAGCTTTTAGGACAGCCTGATAATAATGAATTACAATAGTCCAGCCTAGAAGTAATAAACAGTGAAAATGTATGCAATGCTTTCTAATAATACTGCCTAAGGGAAGCATGTATAATGTAAATAAAATTGGACCCAGCAAAGAACCCTGTGGAGCTCCATAATTAACCATAGTGTGAAGAAGACTCTCCATTTACATAAACAATCTGGGATCTGTCAGATAGATATGAGTTTAAACCACTGTTGCGCAGTTCCTTTAATCCCTGCACTGAAGCACAGCATGTCCTCGGCAGGTTTGAGAGTCTGGAGCCAGAGATGAACAGCCAGGCATCACGTGTTGCTGTGGTGAACCAGATTGCTCGCCAGCTGATGCACAGTGGTCACCCAAGTGAGAAGGACATTAAGACCCAGCAGGACAAACTAAATAACAGGTACACCCTAACTGTGAATATTTCAGGTAATGAGATTCCTGCCTAGGAATTACAAAACCAAAAATATAAATATAAATATGAGAATCTGATGTGTAAACTGACCTGAAACAGGACTGCACCTTCATGCCATGGTAATCCTCTTCTCTGCCTCCAGGTGGAGCCAGTTCCGCGAACTGGTGGACCAGAAGAAGGAGTCACTAAATTCAGCTCTGGGTGTGCAGAACTACCACCTCGACTGCAATGAGACCAAGTCCTGGATCAAAGAGAAGACCAAAGTCATTGAGTCCACCCAGGAGCTGGGTAATGACCTCACGGGGGTAATGGCCCTGCAGCGCAAACTGACCGGCATGGAGCGCGACCTGGCCGCCATCGAGGACAAGCTAGGTGAAATGCAAGGCGAAGCTCAGCGACTGGCAGAGGAGCACCCCGATCGGGCCAACCCCATCACAGGCCGTCTGGCTGAGATCACCGCCGTGTGGGAGGAAATGAAGAACACGCTTAAGAACCGAGAGGAGTCTCTAGGTGAAGCCAGGAAGCTGCAGCAGTTCCTGCGTGAGCTCGACGACTTCCAGTCGTGGTTATCTCGCACTCAGACCGCCATCGCCTCCGAGGACATGCCCAACACGCTCGCTGAAGCAGAGAAGCTCATGGCCCAACATGAAGGCATCAAGAATGAGATACAGAACTACGAGGAGGACTACCAGAAGATGCGGGACATGGGTGAAATGGTAACACAGGGCCAGACGGATGCTCAGTACATGTTCCTGCGACAACGGCTGCAGGCGCTCGACACCGGCTGGAACGAGCTGCACAAGATGTGGGAGAACCGGCAGAACCTTCTATCACAGTCCCACGCCTACCAGCTGTTCCTCAGGGACACCAAACAGGCCGAGGCCTTCCTCAACAACCAGGTAATTACCTGCTTAACACCTTCCTCCACATCTTTGTCCTGATTCTGCCTGTGATTTAATAACCCACCGTTTCTCTGAACCTTCTCCTCTGTGTCTGTGCCCTGCAGGAGTACGTCCTGGCTCACACCGAGATGCCCACAACTCTGGAGGGTGCCGAAGCTGCCATCAAGAAGCAGGAGGATTTCATGACTACGATGGATGCCAACGAGGACAAGATCAACAGTGTGGTTGAGGCCGGCAGGCGGCTGGCCAGTGATGGAAACATCAACGCCGACCGAATCCAGGAGAAATTTGCCTCCATCGACGACAGGTAGGCCAGAGCTTCACTTTGCGTTCTTTTACTGGAACTGTAGAATAATCTTTTAGTTGTTGTTCTGGAGCCTTGCACTGTCATTTTGAGGTCCTCCTCAGTAGATGTAGTCATTAAATTTCCAAAATTATTGCCTGGTTGGAGGTACAGGAGCTGCTCTGTACCTCCTTTCAGCCGTTCTGTTTCTATTGAACAACAGTGGCAGAAAGGTTCCCCGTGGATCCTGAGTGTAGGAAGGCTGCTTCTCTGAGAGGTTTCAGAATAGGAGCAGAAAGATGATCAGGCAAAGCTTCACCAAAGCCACTGAGCTTCACCCAGCAGTTTGCCAGGCGTGTTCACAAATACCAACCCAGAGGAGGTAGTTTCCTTCTGAAAACCCCCGTCCACAGAGGTAACGGAAGGAGATGATCTCATGATTGTCTCCTTCGTCAGAAGGAAGACCTCTTATTTTCTAAGTGCAGCATGAAGAGAACACTTCACAGAGCAAATCCAGAGGGCCGAACACAAGCTGCAAACCATCTATCAGTGTGTGATAAAAAGCGCACTTGGTCCTGAGGCTTACTGCTGTTTCTGTTATATTTTGGAGGTCATTTGGATCTTATGTGTTTGTTTCAGGCATAAGAAGAACAGGGAGTCTGCAGTGGAGCTGCTCATGAGGCTAAAGGACAACCGAGACCTGCAGAAGTTCCTGCAGGATTGCCAGGAGGTCAGTCTCCGCTCAGACAGATGGAAGCATCCTGTGATGAGCCCTTTAGATGTCTGTGCCCTCTCAGACTTGTGTTTTGTTCTGTTTGCTACAGCTGTCTCTGTGGATCAACGAGAAGATGCTCACAGCTCAGGACATGAGCTACGACGAGGCCAGGAACCTGCACAGCAAGTGGCTGAAGCACCAGGCCTTCATGGCCGAGCTGCAGTCCAACAAGGAGTGGCTGGACAAGATTGAGAAGGTATAGCACTCGTCTGTAGTTAGCAAAGAAAAGGAGTCAATCAGCAGAATCTAAACTCATACAAGAGATAAATTACAGCGTGAATCAGAAGTAAATGAAATGGGGTAAATGAAAAAAAAATGTGTCTGGTCTGGATACTCGTTTTATAAAGACACTCAAATATTCTTTGATATGTCTGATAACATATGATTAATCTATCAATCAGATCCCAGCCGTGACTACTCAGATTTACAAATCAGGGAATAAATCAAATGTCAGAAATTACAGAACAATTAGTATATTTCCAGTTGTATCTAAAATGATTGAAAATGGAAAGCAATTAATAGATTATAATGATGAAGGTGATGATGATGAAGGTGTTAGCTCACCTTTATGCTCATGTTTGACTCAGTTTTCTGAGTTTGCCGTCTATGAAGTTACTGAAACACCAATTAAATAATCATTTCATCCTGTACAAATGTACTGAGCGAACCACAGTAGGTCACCTCTGGGGACCTTTAACCTGACCTGAGTTTCTCCTGACCTCAGGACGGCATGCTCCTGGTGTCGGAGAAGCCAGAGACGGAGGCGGTGGTGAAGGAGAAGCTGTCGGCGCTTCACACAATGTGGGAGGAGCTTGAGTCCACCACGCAGACCAAAGCTCAGTGTCTGTTTGACGCCAACAAGGCTGAGCTGTTCACGCAGAGCTGCGCCGACCTCGACAAGTGGCTGGCCGGCCTCGAGGGCCAGATCCAGTCTGACGACTACGGCAAAGACCTGACGTCTGTTAACATCCTGCTCAAAAAGCAACAGGTACGGTTCAAATGAACAGATTTACATGTTTTCTGCACAGAGAGAACTCCGATGCATACATTTTACTCATATTACAGCTAAGACGCCTGTAACAGAGAATTTTTTTACATTTTCATTAACAGTGAGTGTGAGTTATTCTGTCTCCACTGACTGCAGTACCAGATGGATTTGAGTATTAGTACTATTATCAGTTACTAAGTATCAGCTTCAGTAGCAGTAATGGTATTTGTAGAATTAGTCTGCCTAAATTCAGATTCCTTACAGCTCAGAGTCCAGAGCAAAAGTGAGTAAATCCTGAGCAGGTAACAGACTGAGAGCGTTGTTATCAGCGTGAGTCTGCTCCTACTGACTCCGCATCAGAGGGAGGTGGTGGAGTGGCAGCAGTACTGTTGGGTGTAGTAAGAGCAGTAGCAGAAGTAGTATGACAGCTGTGACTCATTCCTTCTGCAGATGCTGGAGAACCAGGTGGAGGTGCGACAGAGGGAGGTGGTGGAGCTGCAGAGCCAGGTGAAGGCTCTGGGTCAGGAGGTGAAGGACGCAGACGAGGTGGACGGGCGGAGGCAGGTGGTGGAGAAGAAGTTTCAGGAGCTCCTGGATCCGCTGCAACAGCGCAGGAACTTTCTGGTGGCGTCCAGAGAAGTTCACCAGTTCAACCGGGACGTCGAGGATGAGATCGTACGTCAAACGTTACACATCCATATTTTCAGGGTAATTCAGGTGTCCTGCACACTCTCACTGTGGTCTCGGTTCTTTACAGCTGTGGGTTCAGGAGAGGATGCCTGTGGCCATGTCCACTGACCACGGACACAATCTGCAGACCGTCCAGCTGCTCATCAAGAAGAACCAGGTAGGAGTGCGTTCTTACCAACAGTCGGAGCTTGGTGGTGTTTCCTGATAGGTGCCTGACGCTGACCTTTTTTGGTGTAAACATCCTCAGACCCTGCAGAAGGAGATCCTGGGCCATCAGCCCCGCATTGATGACATACTGGAGCGCAGCCAGAGCCTTCTGAAGGACCAGTCCTCGAACGCGGATGTGATTCGCCAGCGCCTGACTGACTTGCAACGGCTGTGGAAGCAGCTGATGGAGGAGGTGGAGAGTCGGCACAACCGGCTGGAGGAGGCCCACAAAGCCCAGCAATACTACTTTGACGCTGCCGAGGCCGAGTCCTGGATGAGCGAGCAGGAGCTCTACATGATGTCAGAGGAGAAGGCCAAGGTGGGCATACATACACAACAGTCTGTAAAAATCTCACTAGATAAAACTCACATTAAAAGTTGTGAGTGAATGATTATGACGATTATTTGCTTTAATCAGGACGAGCAGAGCGCTGTCACCATGCTGAAGAAGCATCAGATCATGGAGCAGGCGGTGGAGGACTACGCTGAGGCCGTCCACCTGCTGTCCAAGACCAGCAGAGGACTGGTGGGCGACGGACACCCGGAGAGGTGCTCAGACCCATTTCTAATCACGCATGGAATAATTGTGCTGCTAAAGTTTGGCTGAACAATATCACACATAAATAACATGAAGGAACATTAGAAATGATCATACATCATCAGGAACCCAGCTGTGATTAAAGGACTCCACTGTGTGTGTGTGTGTGTGTGTGTGCGTGTGTGTGTGTGTGTGTCAGTGAGCGGATCAGCATGCGGCAGTCTCAGGTGGATAAGCTTTACGCTGGCTTGAAGGACCTGTCAGAGGAGAGGCGGGGCAAACTGGATGAAAGGCTCCGCCTCTTCCAGCTCAACCGAGAAGTGGACGACCTCGAGCAGTGGATTGCCGAGCGGGAGGTGGTGGCTGGGTCACATGAGCTGGGACAGGACTACGAGCATGTCACTGTACGTCACTGCGAGTACTAATCATCATACTTCCTCTGAGTGTTGTGTGTTAAATATTACGTGCTGACCTCTGACTTGTGCTCACTCTTCAGATGCTACAGGAGCGTTTCCGGGAGTTCGCCCGGGACACCGGGAACATCGGACAGGAGCGTGTGGATGCCGTAAACCGGCTGGCAGACGAGCTGATCAACGCTGGACACGGTGATGCGGCCACGGTGGCAGAGTGGAAGGATGGGCTGAACGAGGCCTGGGCCGACCTGCTGGAGCTCATCGACACCAGGACGCAGATTCTTGCTGCCTCCTTTGAGCTCCACAAGTTCTACCATGATGCCAAGGAAATCCTGGGACGCATCGTGGACAAGCAGAAGAAGCTGCCGGAGGAGGTGGGCCGAGACCAGAACACGGTGGAGACGCTGCAGAGGATGCACACCACCTTTGAACATGACATCCAGGCCCTGGGAACACAGGTCAGTCTGGCCAAACCTGCTTTATGGGGACACTGGTTTTGTGTGGATCTTATGAGTTTTGGCCTTATTGAGTCAGAGACTTATGGGAACATATGGGGACTCAGTCACATGGGCATGTCAGCTTTGTGGGGGCATTTATTTGAGGTGTCCCTCAGCATCCTGAGGGCCCCCCAGGACCCTCTCTGTACATGGTAGAGTAATTTCCACCCAGAAACCAGCCGTATCCTGCAGCTGATCAGTCATGTAGTCGTTTGTGACCAGCCGGAGCGTCGGCGCTCCCAATCGCGTAACTGCTTTTAAATGCCTTTAGAATTGCAACCACATACGATAGAGCAATAGTTCTTTTTGCATATAAAACCAGAGGATTTACATGCATTCATAGTGGCCCAGAGCGCTGTATCCTTCCTCTGACGGGTTCACAGAAATCACGTAAAAAGCGCTAACAACAAAACATAGTTCATGCACTTTACCGTTTTTTCTATTATAGGTCATAAAGCAGGGCTCTTCAACTCCAGGCCTCAAGAGCCCCTGTCCTGCAGGTTTTAGATGTGTCTCTGCTTAAACACACCTGAGTCAAATATAGAAGTCATTAGCAGGACTCTGGAGAGCTTGACTGCATACTGAGGAGGTAATTCAGCCATTTGATTCAGGTGTGTTGGATCAGGGACACATGTAAAACCTGCAGGACAGGGGCTCTCGAGGCCTGGACTTGAAGAGCCCTGTCATAAAGGGTTAAAGGTTCTCAGCCATCATATAGCTGAAGAAGTATTGATCTTATCTATTCCGCTACAGCTCTCTGTCCTCATGTTTCCCATCAGGTGATTTAAAATCAGAGCACTTATGTGAAAACATGTAGTCGTATGTGTTGTGACCTTTGACCTGGTGTGGCAGGTGAGGCAGCTGCAGGAGGACGCGGTACGTCTGCAGTCGGCGTACGCTGGAGACAAAGCAGATGACATCCAGCGCAGGGAGAGCGACGTGCTGGAGGCATGGAGGACCCTGCTGGAGGCCTGTGACGGACGGCGACTGCGCCTCCTCGACACCGGGGACAAGTTCCGGTTCTTTAGCATGGTCCGAGACCTGATGTTGTGGATGGACGACGTGATCCGGCTCATCGAGGCCCAGGAGAAACCCAGGTAGGCCCACGTGCAGCATGATGGTAGCTCCTCGCCCGACAGGGCCCTCGCTAACCGAAGACGTTTGTGTTCAGAGATGTTTCCTCGGTTGAGCTGCTGATGAACAACCATCAGGGCATCAAGGCGGAGATCGACGCCCGCAACGACAGCTTCACGACCTGCATCGAGCTCGGGAAGGCTCTGCTGGCCAGGAAGCACTACGCTTCAGAGGAGGTGAGCTCAGGTGTTTCACAGGTGACGCAACAAATCACAAAGGTAAATGGTAAATGGACTAGCTCTTATATAGCGCTTTTCTACTCAGTCAGAGCACTCAAAGCGCTTACACAACATGTTTACATTTACCCATGCACTCACATTCATACAAGCACTTCCATGTTTATACTAAGCTAAGTGCTTTTAATTAGCTAACATTCACACACATTCATACTCCGACAGGACGGTCGGAGAGCAACTTGGGGTTAAGTATCTTGCCCAAGGATACATTGGCATGTAGCTTGGAGTAGCCAGGAATCGAACCGCTGACCTTCCGATCAGTAGGTGACCTGCTCTACCTACTGAGCTACAGCCACCCCAATAGGGTGTGCTGCTATCAGAGATGTAGGCAGGTAAAAACTCTTCTGAAAGGTTGAAGAAGAGTTTTTACCCACAAGCCATCCGTCTGCTCAACTCTGAGCCCTAACTGGACCATTATTGCACAATGTAAATATTATAATTTAAAAAGTGTGTATAGTGTATAGTATATAAAGTATAGTGTATAGTGTGAATTACTTTTTTTTTATTTTTATTCTTCTTATTTATATGTGTGTGTATATAAGGTTGCAGGTACAAAATACATTTCACTGTGCATTGTACTGTGTATAACTGTGCATGTGACAAATAAACACTATCTTATCTTATCTTATCTAAACACGAATGAGTCAGAGAGTAATCAGGCTGAGAGAAGACCGAGGAAAAATGATGCTAAATTAAGAAAATAAAGTTTTAATACTTGTGAGAAAAGTGAGAACGTAAAAGATAACTAAAAGTTGTTAAAAGTTCAGGTAATAGTATCGTAAAAATTAAATCCTTTATGATGAAATTTATAAAATAGCAAGAACATAATCCAAAAAAAAAAAAACGCTGTATTTACAGCTGTGGTCAGAAGACTCACAACAGTGGGAAAGTCCAAGGAACTCAGATAAGATCTAATAAGGAGAACTGTAGATTTACATGTGTTAGGAAAGTCTCTTGGAGCCATTTCTAAACAGCTGCAGATTCCAAAATCTCAAACAACTGTACGTAAGTCCAAGTTATTCAGATATGTCAGCACTTCGCTGAGGTCTGGAAGACCCGAACTGTTGCCCTCAGATTAGAGGAAACTGGTCAGGATGTTCAGGAACCACCAAGGCTCAAGCCTGCCATGAACTGGAGCACCAGCGTCACTGTCCACAGTGAAGCCAGTTTCACATCGTCATAGACTGAGAGGGTGCCGATCAAGAAAGAAGCCCCTGCTCCAAAATCAACACCTTCAAGCTCGACTGAAATTTGCAGCTGCCCACATGGACGAGCCAAATGCCTTCTGGAGAAAAGTTTGATGGTCAGACGAGACACAGATTGAACTGTTTGGCTACAATGACAAGAGGTGAAGTAAAGGTGAGAACACTGTACCACCAAAGCCCAAAATTACCATGATATTCATGCCCAAAGTGAGCGTATGGAAACTTCTGACCACAGCTGTATGACAGAGATATTTCTGAGAAATAAAATCAGGTTTGAGCTTCAGTCTGTAAAGAAGTAATGTTGCCAATAAAGTTGAGATTGAAATCTGCTGAAACTGTTTTCTCTCCCAGATTAAAGAGAAGCTGCTGCAGCTCACTGACAAGAGGAAGGAGATGATTGACAAGTGGGAGGACCGATGGGAGTGGCTGCGACTCAGTAAGACTCATTTTCTGTTTATCGTCCACACAAAACATCCATTTAAAATGATGCAAGCTGAAAGGTCAGAGGTCAGAGCTGACTGGGCACTGCAGTGATGAGTCAGCACTGATGAAGTCTCCTCAGGCTCTTGGTGTCCTTTAGGAAAGCTGAATCAAACCTCTGGCTCTGACCAATCAGGAAATGCTTCAGGTAGTTGAGTCATGCTCAGAGAACAGCTTCAGATGTTTTCTGACACATGACTGCACCTCTCTGCATGATCCTTCATCTGACAGCTGCAGAAACTTTATTCTCATTGGTCCTCTCCAATCAGTACGTCGACCAGCAGTGCCCACAGAGACACAAAAAACACCCACCAAAAGACATCAAACACCCACAAAGGCACAAACAATGCCCACAAAACACAAAAAACATCCACAGAGACACAAAAACTGTCCACAGAGACACCAAACAATCCCCACAAAGAGACAAAAAAAGGCTGAGGCTGAGGCTTCAAAACCAGGCTTAACAAACCAAAGGCTGACTGTCACGGTGGCTACCTTCCTGTAGGGGAAGGCGCTGCATTAAAGGCTAAACTATGGGAACAAAAGCCTTGTTACAGGTCATACACCTGTAGAAACACCTGTACACCTCTCACCTCATCATACTGCAGTTGTGTCTCTGTCATCAATTCATCTCAGTCACATAATCTTCCTCTCTCTTCCTCTTCAGTCCTGGAGGTGCACCAGTTCTCTCGGGATGCGGGCGTGGCTGAGGCCTGGCTCCTGGGTCAGGAGCCCTACCTGTCCAGCAGGGAGTTGGGCCAGAGCGTGGATGAGGTTGAGAAACTCATCAAACGCCACGAGGCCTTCGAGAAGTCAGCCGCCACCTGGGAGGAACGCTTCTCTGCCCTGGAGAGGCTGACTACGGTGAGGGAGGGTGGTGGTAGTGGAGGTGGAGGTGGAGGTGAGGGTGATGAGAAATGTGATGATGATGAAGATGTTTGCATGTGTCTTCCAGCTGGAGCTGCTGGAGGTGAGGAGGCTGCAGGAGGAGGAGGAAAGGAGGAGGAAGCCGCCAACTCCAGAGCCCGTGGAGGTTCAGCAGGAGGAGGCTCAGCAGCAGAGGTGAAAGAAACATCAGCGACTCTCATAAAGATCGCCATAAAAATAAAACCGTGAGAATAATTCGGTCTGTGTGTTTCTGCAGCGCTGTCACTCAGAACGGACTCCCCTCAGACCAGGACTCTCCGCGGGTCAGTACTCACATTCAAGCCGTAAACTTTATTACAGCTCCATCAGCAGGCACACAGCAGATCGCCTGGCATATTTAAAATGACTTCACATTTATTTTCTTCTTCAGATGGATATTAATAGTAAATTACTCCTTTACTTCAATTTCTTCTTCTGCGGTGTTAAACCTGACCTGTGGACTCAGTTCAGTTTGGATAATCTGTCCTTTAACCCCTCCCCTGTATACCCCACCTTTGCAGGACGGTGTGGATGGCGGAGATCTGGTGAACGGTGTCGCCGAGCGTAGCTCCAAAGAGCCGAGCCCTGCCCCCTCGCCCACCTCCGGCAGGAAGATTAAAAGTCAGTCGACAACACTGCCCACCAAGAACCAGGACTCTGCCTCACAGATGGAGGGACTGCTGCACCGCAAACACGAGTGGGAGGGCCACAACAAGAAGGCCTCCAACAGGTAAGATCCTCTGCCACAAAGGAGGTAGTCAAGCAGCTGCATCACCTGACACTGCTGCTCTTTGATTGGCAGGTCGTGGCACAACGTGTACTGTGTCATCATCAACAAGGAAATGGGTTTCTACAAGGACAACAAGGCGGCCAGTCAGGGCGTCCCCTACCACAACGAGCTCCCCATCAGCCTGAAGGAAGCCACGTGTGATGTCGCCTCAGACTACAAGAAGAAGAAACATGTCTTCAAACTCAGGTAACAAGCTCTGCTCAAACACTGATGTGCAGGTGTACTCCAAAGAGTAAAAAATTCAGGTGTGATCCAGTCCCAACACGGCCTGGAGTCAAGCAGTTCAAATGGTGTTCTTATTTCAAACGCCCGTCACTGGTCCCAGTATCACCGGGCTTCATGTTTTAACCAGGGGTGCTGCCAGGACCTCAGAACACTAGCGGCTTAGCCTCGCCCACAAATTTTCAATCTTCAGTAATTGCACCTTTTTGAAGTTATTTCAGAGTAAAGCTGATCTAAAATGTCAGACACTTTGCACTGCCTAAGGTGGAGGTTAGGAGACTACGTTTAAAGTTACAATGTGTAAAATACAGTATCACCACTAGATGTCAGTAGATTGCAGTCAACTGAGTTCTGTTTTCTTACGCCTCCCAATTCAAGTGCACACTGTTGATGATGTGTCCTGCATTATAGTACAGGACGCACTATATTTGAACGTGTTTGAATATAAAAAAAAAAAAAAGCAATAAATCAGTAAATTAAATATTTTGGGTGTATTTTATGTTTTTATTCCTGAGTGACCTCAAAAACACTGACCGGCTGTCAGTCTGTGTTTTACCTCAGCTACCAATACGTAGGCTGTAAAACTTTGTGAAAGGAGTCCGATACAGGTCAATGAGTTGGTGAAGCTCACTTCTGGTGACTTCACCCGATGACAATCAGCTGTCTCTCCCAGTCACCTGCTAAGTATTTTTTTTAATAAGCCTGCTCTTTAATAGGCAGTTCTTTTATGAGTTCAAGTGCTATTCAAAAACCACCCGGGGCTAATGACGCAGCTCATTTTAACAGATGGTATTTATTCCTCATTGGGCACAGGTGGAGTCTGAAGGTCTGTACTTCTACCGTCAGTGAAAATAAAAGAGCAGACTGATCATCTGAGCATTAAATGTGTGGTTAAAGTTTGTTTTGATGGGAGAAAATACACTGCTCAAAAAAATAAAGGGAACACTTCAACAACACAATATAACTCCAAGTAAATCAAACTTCTGTGAAATCAAACTGTCCACTTAGGAAGCAGCACTGATTGACAATCAATTTCACATGCTGTTGTGCAAATGGAATAGACAACAGGTGGAAATTATTGGCAATTAGCAAGACACACTCAATAAAAGAGTGGTTCTGCAGGTGGGGACCACAGACCACTTGTCAGTACCTATGCTTTCTGGCTGATGTTTTGGTCACTTTTGAATGTTGGTGGTGCTTTCACACTTGTGGTAGCATGAGACGGACTCTACAACCCACACAAGTGGCTCAGGCAGTGCAGCTCATCCAGGATGGCACATCAATGCGAGCTGTGGCAAGAAGGTTTGCTGTGTCTGTCAGCATAGTGTCCAGAGGCTGGAGGCGCTACCAGCAGACGTGGGGGAGGCCGTAGGAGGGCAACAACCCAGCAGCAGGACCGCTACCTCCGCCTTTGTGCAAGGAGGAACAGGAGGAGCACTGCCAGAGCCCTGCAAAATGACCTCCAGCAGGCCACAAATGTGCATGTGTCTGCACAAACGGTTAGAAACCGACTCCATGAAGATGGTATGAGGGCCCGACGTCCACAGATGGGGGTGCTCACAGCGCAACAACGTGCAGGACGCTTGGCATTTGCCAGAGAACACCAGGATTGGCAAATTCGCCACTGGCGCCCTGAGCTCTTCACAGATGAAAGCAGGTTCACACCGAGCACATGTGACAGACGTGACAGAGTCTGGAGACGCCGCGGAGAGCGATCTGCTGCCTGCAACATCCTTCAGCATGACCAGTTTGGCAGTGGGTCAGTAATGGTGTGGGGTGGCATTTCTTTGGAGGGCCGCACAGACCTCCATGTGCTCACCAGAGGTAGCATGACTGCCATTAGGTACCGAGATGAGATCCTCAGACCCCTTGTGAGACCATATGCTGGTGCAGTTGGCCCTGGGTTCCTCCTAATCTAGGACAATGCTAGACCTCATGTGGCTGGAGTATGTCAGCAGTTCCTGCACGATGAAGGCATTGAAGCTATGGACTGGCCCGCCCATTCCCCAGAACTGAATCCGATTGAGCACATCTGGGACATCATGTCTCGCTCCATCCACCAACATCACGTTGCACCATAGACTGTCCAGGAGTTGGCGGATGCTTTAGTCCAGGTCTGGGAGGAGATCCCTCAGGAGACCATCCGCCACCTCATCAGGAGCATGCCCAGGCATTGTAGGGAGGTCATACAGGCACGTGGAGGCCACACACAATACTGAGCCTCATTTTGACTTGTTTTAAGGACATTACATCAAAGTTGGATCAGCCTGCAGTGTGTTTTTCCACTTTAATTTTGTGTGTGACTCCAAATCCAGGCCTCCATTGGTTAATAAATTTGATTTCCATTGATGATTTTTGTGTGATTTTGTTGTCAGCACATCCAACTTTGTACAGAAAAAAAGTATTCAATGAGAATATTTCATTCATTCAGATCTAGGATGTGTTATTTGAGTGTTCCCTTTATTTTTTTGAGCAGTGTATTAAAAAAAAAATAAGTGTCCATCTCAGCGCAACCCAGTAGGGGGCAACCCAGAGTGGTGCAAGGTTTAACTTTTAGACTGACAAAAAACGTTTTTATGTGACTTTAAATATTCAGTTTGCTGTACTTGAACACTCTTCCTTACATTGACCTTATTTTTTCAAAGCTAGCAGTCCTGAGGATCAGCAGGACGAGTGTTTTATTGTGTTTGTTTGGTCGAGTTCAGAGTTCCTCCTTCGCTCACCTCTGTCCTCCTCTCTCCTTTCGTAGAATCGCCGATGGAAATGAGTATCTGTTCCAAGCCAAAGATGAAGTGAGTTTGATTTTCACTCAGATTCTTATAAAAACTGACCTTTGTGGTGTTTGAGCCTTAAACCTCTCTGCTTTTTAACCACTAACACACTGTTGGTGATGTTTGAGTCCCTGACTTGTGTCGCCCCCTGCAGGAGGAGATGAGTAGCTGGATCCAGGCCATCCTGAATGCCAGTGCCGCTGACCGCTCCGATGTGCAGGGCAGCAACCCCGGCACGCCTGCCTCCGGACGCGCTCACACGCTGCCGGCCACTGTCACGCTCACCACCGAGTCGAGTCCTGGAAAGCGGGAGAAGGACAAAGAGAAGGACAAGGAGAAGCGCTTCAGCCTGTTCAGCAAGAAGAAGCAGTAGAACGTAAACGACGAGGTGCTTTGGTGAAACCGGTCTGGGCGCTCTGATGCAGCAAACATCACGTTAAAAAGGCCTCATTTCTCACGAGCTGCTGTCAGCTGGGGAGACCCAGAAGCTGCCTCAGAGCACCGTCAGCTTCATGAAGGTTCATTCAGCAACCTTTGTAATTCTCAGCTTGCCTTTCTCAGCGGTGAACCTCAGACTCGGAGCCATCAGTCCTCCTGATTGAATTACTCACCTTTAAAATGAACACAGAAAAACACACCTAGTGTCTGATGTCACTCCCAAACAGCCAATGACAGAGGTTGACCGCTGAGAGGGTTAAGATGAGGCACAGAGAAGTGTTTCACCAAAGCGCGCCGTCTGCTTGTTTATGTTTGTTCTCAGTTTTTTTGTTGTTTGTGTGTTGGTCGTTTGGCAGCAAGACACCACCGAAGCACCTGCGAGCATTTTAGACGTCCCGATCTAACATGTCATCATCTATGACTGAACGGAGAGCCGCTTTGGCTCTGACTCGTTACGAGTCTGCGTCTGAAGCGAAGCTGTGTCTCTTTGTGTGTGTGTGTGTGTGTTCGTCGATGATGAACCGCTGTGACATCACAAACTGCTGCCGCTCTCGTTCCGATCCATCAGTTTCTGGACAGAAATGCCCGTTAGCTGATGATGAACCGCTGTGACGTCACAGTATCTCGCTCTTTCTTTGGTGACATCAGCAGGGACCACACACCTAATTTCTGTTGTTTTT
Source organism: Archocentrus centrarchus (assembly GCF_007364275.1). Lineage (NCBI taxonomy): Eukaryota > Metazoa > Chordata > Actinopteri > Cichliformes > Cichlidae > Archocentrus > Archocentrus centrarchus. Next base: position 2,323,362 of record NC_044346.1, read on the forward strand.
GGTTTTTTGTTTGTTTGTTTTTTGCAACATTGATGATTTTTTATTTTTCTAAAATTTGTTTTTTCTCTTTTATTGTTTCCTGTTTTTTGTCTTCAGAGACAGCCTACATTCTTCTTCTGCCATTGAGAAATTGGACCAACAGTGCATTTAGTTTTATATTATTTCTGTTGTTTTTGTTTCTCTGCAGCCATTTTGTTTTTGTCAGACAGCCAATCGCCTTTGAGGAGGCGGGTGATGTAGAAATGTCCACCTGCATGCTTCATCGGGCTCCGGACCTGAACACTCACCGGAAATTGCGACTCCCTTCTTTTTTTATCTTTGGTTGGGCGATGTTGGCGGGAGCGGACGGAGCTTGCCGTCCTCCATATGGAAGCGAGGTCCGGCTCTGGACTCGTGAAGGTTGCTCGCTTGTTGTCGGCTCTTCGCACCGCGCTGCGTTCAGATTTTCTGCTCTTTGATACTCGTGTTGCTCCCCGTCACTGTATATCTATTGTACCGAACATGTATGGAAGTTAATGTCATCTTACTGCACAATCAGAACTGCATCTATAGGAATGAAGAAAAAGCTCTCCAAGGGCAAATATTTAAGCAGAAGTTAGATCATTAAAGCTTTTCTCATGTATGAAACTGCACCTGTAGACTTTAAAGCGCTCTCTCTCTGTCAAATATGTGCGATGTCATTAAAGCTTTTAAACTTTACTCTCCAGCTTCCTGTTCTTTTCCTCTTTGCACGGCCTCAGCTAGAAACCTTCAGGGACCCCTGTCCCAGTGCACCAGCAGGGTTTACCGAGTCAGGTTTAGCTTGATTTTCTCAGACCACGTATGAGGGTGGGCTGAAAAGTTCATAGGCTGACCACGATGCAATGGTCGAACTTGACCAAATGCGTTTTATTTTTTGACATAGTCTCCCCTGTGGTCCACACGCTTCTTCCATCTGTGTTGAAGCACTTGGATTCCCATGGTATAGGAGCTTTCATCCCTCAAAAAAGTCCTTAACAGCAGAGATGACCTCATCATCAGTTGATACCGCTTCCCAGCCAAGTGTTTTTTCATGTTGGGGAACAGAAGATAGTCGAATGGTGGCAAATCAGGAGAATATGGATGGTGATCAACCAGCTCAAAGCCACAGTTGTGCACAGCACCCGTTGCAACCACGGACTTGTGTGTAGGAGCATTGTCCTGATGAAACAGGACACCCTTCGTCAGTTTTCCGGGGCATTTTGGCTTTCGCATCTGCCTCAGCAAGTTGGCATAGTATTCTCCATTGATAGTATGACCATCACCTTCCCTGCTGATGGCACCGCCTTGGCCTTCTTTGGTGGGGGAGAAGACGGGTGTTTCCACTGCATGGACTGCCATTTGGTGTCTTGCTGAAAGTGGTGAACCCAACATTCTTCTCGGGTGGATTTGGTTTAAAAAGTGCCAAGTTCACATGACCGACATGACCAGCCTGGTGAGCTTTTGATCAGGCATCAAAAGTTGTGGCATCCACCGAGCGGAAACCTTTGACAGGCCAAGCTCATTATGCAGAATGTTCTCAATTCATTCACGGGAGATGAATGTCCTTGGGGCTTAACCCCTTTTCTGCAGATATTTGATAACACCACGGTGCCAAATTTTTCACAGGATGTCTCTAGTACTACTTTTCCAAATCCTCAATTCTGTATCCAATGTGAGTTTATCTGGAAAGAAAACATGCAGTTAGCATCCGTAAAGGTTGAATTTAAAGCATGCCAAATTTATTTACTGTATAATAACCCCTTCTTAGTCAGCCTATGAACTTTTCAGCTCGCCCTCATACTTACAGACCTGTACCATCAGACGTAAGCCCTCTTTGACCATGCGCAAACGTTACTGAGTCCAGAACAAGCGTGAAGTCCAAGGTCGTTTCTGTACAGCTTGTATCAGCGTTGTGCTTAACGTGTAGACTTTACCACAAGCAGACTTTAAGGCCGGTTTATGTTGGACCACAACCCAGCAGCTGGTCACCATGGCTGCTTTCCACGTTGACAGAGATAAAAACCATCGCTGGTGTTTTCAGGAGAGGACTCACGCTGCTGTGATGGTCATTTATTTATTTTTTTAGAAACACCTTTCTTTGATTTGCTCAAAAGCTTTTCACTCTTCCTCATATGGACTTTTGAGAGCCCATACAGTTGCTGACCACTGGTGTAGCCATCTTCTTACATTTATCACAGTGGCAGCAGGCCGAGTATTTCAGATGTCCTTCTCCCCGTGGAGCTCCCCCTGTTCCTTCTAAGCCATTCCCAGGCTACATAAGAAATATAATCTCTCCAGCGAGTAAAGAGAAGGTGATACAGAAGCTGAGAGGTTTGGCTTACTGAAGAGCTCCCATTCCACTTTTGGTTTGCATCTGACTACAACCAAGCAGCCGGCAAGTTCTGTTGTTCTCCGTGTCAACCCAACTAGTAGAACTCGTCACCAGTGGTTTGGATGTCCTGACAAGTGGAAAAACCTCCTGAGCACGTCAGAAGTCCTCTTCTTGCTGACTGCTGTTTCTAAATTGTGTTAAGGCTGAACTGTTGAGCTGTTTATTGGGTTGAGTGTACATCCATTCATTTTCTTCTCTTTATCCAAAGGTGGGTTGGGGTGGTAGCGGATGGTGCACTTGATATAAAGGCCTTTCTAAGACTTAGTAAATACGTAGTGCGGCAGCTGGTTCCAGGGTCTGGAGGTGGCTCTGAAGAGTGTGTGTGTGTGTGTGTGTGTGTCTGATCTGATAAACTGAATTTGTTAGAAGTTTGCATTCATATGTATGTTACTTCAACATGTACCAGCCACAGACCGAGACTAATGGTGAGGATGCTCCCTGACTGTCTCCACATCTATGGAGGCCACAACCAGAAGGTCATGTTCCCATGCTCCACCTGACATGAGGCTGTGGGTTTAATGCTCGTTGCTGCTCCCTAGTCTGAAGCTACAGGTGTGCAGCCCAGATTCAGTGAAGTTTATCAGTAGGGCCATTCTCCAGGTGTTACAGCAGTTTTTAATGTGCAAGTGTCCATGAAAAAGAGCATTTATGAGGTTCAGGTGAGTTTGTTTCTATCCGACGATGATGATGATGATGATGATGATGCAGCACCGTCCTCTTACTGAAAGAGGAGTGACTCACCTAAATCTCATCTGAAGTCACCTGGATGCCCTTTAGCTACAAAACACTACAGCCCCCAGCATGCACTGCAGCGCCAAGGATGAGCCAAACCCGCACCTGCTCAGAGACGGGAAGTTGCTGGAGGTGAGCAGGAAACTGGGGCTGTGACCTTCAAAATAAAGCTGAGGAGTCCTTTGGAAAAAATGAGTAGCTTCTTTATGGAAGCCCTGTGGGTTCATGGGTAGACTTGAAATGAAGGTCGGGTTAATGAACAATTCTGTGAGTTCAGTCTGCAGAGGACTGTCTCAGTGTGGGATGGGACGTTGCTGTCGTCCCCCTCTTTAAAGCCTACAGCTGGAGGCTGACTGACTCTAAATTACATTTCTTTCTAACTACATACAAGCATTAAGGTTTTACAGACATTAATGACTCTCTCATTACCTTTGTGTTGTAAACGTGTCAAATGTCCAGTGTCTAATCAGAAATGTCAGTCTTTGTGTTTTCCTGTCCCCAGGCGGCTATCAGCTCATTTATAAAGTAAATGTCAGTTTAGCTCTCCTCCTAGAAGCTGAGCACAGTTTTCAGCTTCTGCAGGGGGACCAGAGCTCAACATCTAGACTGGCTCATGCATGTGAAGGTAAGGGTTTTATCACAGTCAAAGGTCAGCCTGTGTAATGCTCTGCCCAGCAGGGAAAGGTACGAGTCACCAAAAAGTCTTTGCAGATTTTGGTGAAAATGAAGCAGCAATACTGAGAAGTTAATCTGGTGTTAAGTGACTCATAATTGACTTAAAGAAAAATAGGTAAAATTGTGAGGCTGGCACACTTTTTTGAGCCACATCTATGGACCGAGTCCTGAGAGGGCAGAAACATTAGACATAATTCAGGTTTCATTTCTCTGAGATGAAACTTGTCAAACACCTGTACCTGCGTGACCTCAGAGGCATAAAACCAACACAAGCAGCTGAAACAAAGAGTTTCGGATCTGTTAATTTTTCTGTCTTTTTATGTAATTTGAAGTCACTATAACAGAAAATGAGACAAATCATGAACCCTGACGTGTAAGCGTTTCCTGTCCTCCCGCTGACCAGCAGGCAGCGCCGCTTTTATTCTGAAGGTCACTACAGGAAGCACCGGGATACACGGTTTCCGGCTTGACGCGGTCGGTGTTCCCGTTAATGCTCCGTCTTCGGTTCGGCGTTATTCTGGGTTTTAGGGGCTGCTAGTGAGGCGGGCGGCTGCCGCGGGTGCGTGTGCGTGCAGGAGCAGCCGGGTCCGGGTCCTGTGCGGACTGTCGCGGATGAATGAGCGCAGTAATCTGCGGATTGCCGCTGGCAGACGGCGGGGGGATTTTCTGTGATTTAAATCTACGCCTTATGAACGGAACCGCGGACGGAGGCCGAGCGGAGCTGCTTTAAAGGGAACCGGTGCAACTGCTGCTGCGGACCTTCAGGGTTTAGACCGTCCGGTCCGGCCCGCCGGAACGTTTATCATTAAAAACGTTCCTGTGGTCACATTTCAAAGTCCCGCCAGTCAACGTTTAGGTGATGATCGATTATCCGTGGATGTAACGATGATCGTTTGTCGATGATCGATCAGTTTATTCAGTTAATCTGTTTCTAAAACATGAATCTGCTCCTTTAACAAAGATCAGTTCAGGCTTCATCCTCATTGCTGTTTCTAGCTTTAAGATAGTTTTTTTAATACCTTTGCACTTTTATCAGGTTAATTTTATTTTTGTGAATTTTTAAAATGTTCTACTTCTTCTCAGCAATCATCTGAATTTAGCCAAAAGAGCAAAAAGTTGGGATTAATTGATCAAAATATTATTTTAAATGCGAGAAATTTAATTTTGGTACTCGAACGTTATTCGTGAGAACATTCCAGAAATTAAAAACAGTCTGAGCGAGTTTTCAGGCCGAGAATTTTGGCGCTGACTTGGTCCATGATTTTTTCAATAAGAAGCGAGGAAAAGGAAGCCTCATGAGCTCCCAGCTGTGCTCTGGAATTATGGGAAGTGTAGTTAAAGGGACTACAGGGATGGGCGGCAGCTCTCAGCAGCATTAACAGCACATCTGCACTGGAGTGGGAAAACTTTCTCGGGATCCTCCGGCGTGTTTTTCTGCGGATGTTTGATTTTTCAGATTTGAGCCGACATGTCGGATAAAACAGCACCACGCTGCCAGCTGAGGCTGGAGTGGATCCACGGCTACCGAGGCCACCAATGCCGAAACAACCTGTACTACACAGCGGGGAAAGAAGTGGTGTACTTTGTGGCTGGGGTGGGTGTGGTCTACAACACCCGAGAGCACACGCAGAAGTTCTACCTGGGACACAATGATGACATCATCAGGTGAGGAGAAATGCTGTGTGCCAGTGAACTCTGACCCTGTTTAGTCAGGTTTCAGGGTTTAAACTTCCAACAGGCTCCCGATCCTCTGCCTCCTGAGAAGGTTGGTGCTGGAGAGGAGCACATTAGAACCTCGAGCTCTGGACGAACAGTGCAGTTCTTGTTCTGGTCATGGAACACTGGACCAGCTCTTTATCCTCTTGAGGACATTTGAGGGAGCATGGTTGTTTATACAACCAACCTGACTGCATTCTTTGGGGCATCCTGAGGGGGGCGCTTCAGGAGTATGGGGTATCCCTGTACCGCCGTAGTGAGAGCTCAGTTCGTGCTGCTGGCGGGAAGTTGGACTCGTTCCTGCTTGGTCTTGGACTTAGCCTGGGCTGCCCTTTGCCGCTGAGTCTGCTCTGATTTTGATGGACAGAATTTGTAGGCAGAGCCAAGTGGTGGAGGGTTTTGGCTTTGATGGTGTCAGGATCACGTCTCTGGTTTTTACGGATAATATGGTTCTGTTGACTTCATCGAGCGGGACCTTCAGCTCGCGCTGGCACAGTTTGAAGCCGCTTGAATGAGCTGGCGTTCGCACCTCCAAGTCTGAGGCCACAGTCCTCAGCCAGAAAAAGGTGAAGAGCCCACTCCAGATTAGGAACAAGTTTCCAAATGGAGGAGTTTAGGTACCTCAGGGTCTTCTTCACGAGTGAGGGGAGAGGTGTGTGAGATTGATGGATTGTGATGAAGAGGGCTGAGCGTGAAAGCAAAGGTGTCCATTTACTGGTCGATTTATCACCTATGACCAGAAGCTCTGAGTAGTGACCAAAAGGATGAGATCATGAAGCCAGAAATGAGCTTCCTCTGAGGGCTCTCTGGGTTCAGCCTCAAAGATAGGATGAGGAGCTTGGTCAGGAGGAGCTTGGTGCACAGAGTTAATCCTCCACCTCAAAAGGAGCCAGTTGAGGTGGCTCTGCATCTGACCAGGGTTCCTCCTGGATCCTCCTAGGCGAGGTGTTTCAATCCAGCTAATTGGAGACCCCAGTACACACTGTAGAGAGTAAGTCTCAGCTGGATTGGGAACATTTCAGTATCACCCTGGAAGAGCTGGAGAAGGTGGCTGAGAGAGAGATGGACAGCGGCTGGGAGTCTCATCCCAGACTGCTGCTCTGAACTCTGAGAAGAAAATTGGCAGAAAATGTATTAAACAATATAAAGAAGAATTTGTTTGTCAGTAGGTGGCGCTGCTCTGAGCATAAAGGTGGATGTAGCTTTTTAAACCTCCATTCTCTCCGATGTCCAGCACGGGGCGTCTCCTCTGGTATGATTTGTATAGAAGTCTGAGAAAATGAGCCTCTGATCTGTGAGCTCAATAAACACATGCCCAGTAGGTCACTGGATTTGGGTCACGCTGAATAAAACATGATGTTCAGTTTGTGAATTTTGGTCATTCTTGGTGTCAGAATCAAGGATTATCAGGGGTCTGGTCGCTGCTCAAGCAGGTGATTTTAATCAGCTCAATAGAGAATCTAGCACAGTCCACGGGAAAGCTGCAGATAATGGCAGTATGTTTCAGTTAGACGAGTACTGATAGCTGTGTGCACCAGAGTCCATTAGAAAACTGAAAAATAAATACCAGGGTACGTTAGAGGAACTGTGCAGTTGCAGCTGTTTTACTGATATGTCCTGCAACACTTTGTCAGCTCATCTTCCTCACTCAGAGGATCTGAAGCGATACGTCAAACGTGCTTAAATTCAGCGAGTCGTCCTCCTGCTCAGCATTTTACTTCAGCTCCATCCACGAAGCGTCCAGAGAAAAATGCAGTTCAGAATCTGTTTTTAGGTTCCTTCAGTCTCAGCGGTCTGTGGTTTTTGTCTGAATGTCAGTGATGCCCTGCAGACAGAGGGCGCTCACGCACCGTTCAGCTACTTTCATGGGCTTCTTTGATTGGAGGACCTTTTTAAAAAAAAGGAAGCCAGTCAATGTCTCTAATCAACACAAAAACCAGTCAGAAGAATCACAGGTACTGAGTGTTTCCTCCCACCGGCTGGAGCCCTGAGATGTGTGTGTGTGTGTGTGTGTGTGTGTGTGTGTGTGTGTGTGTGTGTGTGTGTGTGTGTGTGTGTGAACATGCGTGTGTTCACTGGTCTGTGTCAGCCCCCCTCCCCCGTCACAGATGGCTGTCAGCCTGCAGCGGGGCCGCTGCCGTCATGCAGCCTCTGTAGGAACGTTTAAAGCCTTTGTCAGCATCTGTCAGCAGCTGTCTCTGTGATGTCAGCCCAAGTGATGAGGTCACAGTTTGGACACAGGAAGTTGAGCTCAGCAGTTAGTCGCTGTGATGGCAGAACTGTAATGTCAAAACTGCTGAGCAGTGTCAGGGTTGCTGACTTGCTCTTCCTCTTCCTCTCTCAGTCTGGCGATGCATCCAGATAAGGTCCAGGTGGCGACAGGTCAGGTGGGGAAGGACCCGTTCATCTGTATCTGGGACACCTACGCCATGCAGACTGTCTCCATCCTGAGGGACGTCCACACCCATGGAGTGGCCTGTCTCGCCTTCGACGCTGATGGACAGGTAATGACGTCACCACGTGCGCATCATGGCAGGAAGTGTCAGTGCAGCAACAAAGAGGCTCAAATCCAAACTGTAACCACCCATCTCAGATTCTAGTTTTCGGTATGGGGATCTTGTTCACAGCACAGAGCTGCAGAAGCAAGTGAAACAAGAGGGCCAAAAGTGCAGTGACTGCAGTGCACCGGGAGCTCACGCCCTGCTTCAGAGGGGGTTAAGTCTCTTATGGATTTGCAACTCGAAAAGTGTCCCATTTCTTTTGGAGGCACAAATGATTTGAAATTTTTTTTTTTTACAGTCATTTTAATATTCATGGTTTTAGTGAGGAACTGGCTGTGTACAGGGATGTTTCCCCACAGTTATTAATATCAATAGATTATTGGTGTTCAAATAATTTAAGGGGGTGAAAGAGAGGAAAAGTCCAGGCCCAGACAAAGTAAACGATCATCTCCTTAAAAACTGTGCGGAGGAATTTGGCTGCAACTTTCTCATTTCTTTTCTCAAAGTCTCCTCGTATTTGGAGGGACTCTATTACTGTACCGGTGCCCAAAGTTAGAGCACCTAAATTATTAAATGATGATCAGCCTGTTGCTTTGACTTCTCTTGCAATGAAAATCTTTGAGAAACTTGTGAGAAATAAAATCTTGTGTGCCAGAACAGGAAGTGGTGTGTGGTCCTGGAGCATCTGGATGCTGTACACAATTTTTCCTGTTTGATTTTTTTATAGATTTTTCATCTGCTTTTAATTACATTTAATCCCATGTCTTAGCGAGACGTCTCATCAGTACATATAATGTTGATTGTGATCTGGTTTCAGGGTTTGTGGATTTTTTTAACAGACCGTATAAAGTGTGAGTTAACAGTATTTTATCAGATGTGATTTTATCTTCTACTGGTTCCCCTCAGGGGGGTGTCCTCTCCCCACTCTTATTTGTCTGTTATATAAATTGGTGTCAGAGCCTCGATCAGAACAGATTCATGATTAAATATGCAGACGACTCAGTGATCTCTGCTCCATGATGACAATGGCCCAGTTGTGAGGACTTTGTAGCACGGTGTGGATGTTAATGCATCAAAAACAAAGGAGGTGGTAGAGAAATATTTGGGCACTACGTTGGATAACAAACTGTCATTCAGTGCAAATATAGGTGTCATCTGTGCAAAGGCTCATCAGCGTATACATTTGTATCAGAAATTTAGGGGTTTTAATATGGATAATATTTTATCAAAATGTTTTATTGAGTCTGTTTTAACTTTTTATTTAATCTGTTGGTTTGGATTTCTTATCCTTAAGGAAAAAAGAGACTGGAGTATGTTGTGAAATTGTTGTTTGAGGGTGGCTGTAGCTCAGTAGGTAGAGCAGGTCACCTACTGATCGGAAGGTCAGCGGTTCGAATCCTGGCTACTCCAGGCTACATGCCAATGTATCCTTGGGCAAGATACTTAACCCTAAGTTGCTCTCCGACCGTTCTGTCGGAGTATGAATGCGTGTGAATGCTAGTTAATTAAAAAAAAAGCACTTAGCTTAATTAATGATGGAAGTGCTTGTATGAATGGGAGTGCATGGGTGAATGCAAAAACAGGTTGTATAAGCGCTTTGAGTGCTCTGATTGAGTAGAAAAGCGCTATATAAGAACTAGTCCATTTACCATTTTACCATTTGTTAAGAAAAGTGGCAGCTATAAAACTATAAACCCTCCTGTACAAAGTTAGGGTGACCCAGAGGGCAGAGGACTCGGGGGTGATGGTACTCACCCCCTGTCTTCAGAGTATCAGCTGTTGCCTTCAAGAAAGAGGTATTTTTTGCATTATTGCAGAACCAACACATTTAAATTCTCATTTGTTCCTGCCATTTTACCTTTTTGAATTCTGTGACTCTGGGTGTATGTGTATCTATCTGTATGAGAAAAAAATATTCCTTGATTAAAGTTTTTGGATTCAAACTTGATTTAGTAGGAACTTGCAGTTTTTCTGAGCTGAAACTGATGCTCAGAATCCCTCGTTGGGCTTTTACACCCACAAAACACAAACATTGTTTTTCACTCCTGGATTCTCCTACAGCAGCTTTGCATGACGCATGGCTCAGAATAATCCGCCTTTATCTGATTCTGGGCCACATGCATCCCCTCCATTCATCCTCTGTCTGAAAACATCTGTTTTAGCTCCTCCCACTTTAAGGCTACTCTTTTCTCATTGGCTGCACCTCATAAACAGAATGTTTGAACAGCAAGTGGGTGGGGCTTTTATTCTGTCTCTGTGACATCATCCAGATCTCAGAGTGTAAAAAAAACCTTGTAAATTGAGTGTTCAGAGCAGCCCTCACAGGTATTACTGCACACACTGAGCTCATTATTAGAAACCTCATGTTTAATGTGAATGCCTACCACAGGAACAGGAAATATATGACAGGAAGTGAGTAGACAGTGAGTAGATCACCTTCACATCATTTCATTCTGTTTATGATTGGCATCCTCCAATCGTGTGTTTTCAGTCTTTAGGATCTCAAACATTTCTTCCTTATTTCTGTCGCTGTAGCGACTAGCCTCGGTTGGTCTGGATGCCAAGAACACGGTGTGCATCTGGGATTGGAGAAGAGGACGAGTCCTCGCCACGGCCACCGGACACTCGGACAGAGTACGAATCGGCACCCTCAAACATTTACCTGCTTACCTCTGGGCATACCTGAGGAGTAACCCTGCTCTCGGTTTTCATGCAGATCTTCGACGTGTGCTGGGATCCGGTCCAGGCTGGTCGGCTGGTCAGCTGTGGAGTAAAGCACATCAAGGTGGGACAGCACTTGGGGAGTCACATGACACATTTTAATGTTCAGTGAGTTACTGCTCAGATTTAACAGGTTTCGTAACAGTTGGCTTCTCAGTCAGCTGTGGATGCTCAGCAGACACTGATATAAAAGCCGTGCTGGAGTCAGTCATAATCAGTGCAGAAGGGACTTACTGAAGTCAGTGCATGATGCATGTCTGAAAAACTTTAAATCACAGTCAGCTTTCTTGACCAAGTATGTGTACACATTCATGGAACTGGGCTCAGGTTATTTTTTTGCTCTCAATGTATGTAATTCATTTCAATTGAATTGTATTTCTATAGCACCAAATCACAACAAACTCAAGGCGCTTTATATTGTAAGGCAAAGACCCTACAGTAATACAGAGAAAACCAAACAAAATAATTATTCTAGGGCCTTTACCTTACAATATAAAGTGCCTTGAGGTGACTGTTGTGATTTGGCTCTATAGAAATAAAATTCAATTGAAATTGAATTGAATTACAATAGCCTAGAAGTAATAAATGCATGAATTAGCTTTTCAGCATCACTCTGAGACAGGGTGTTTCTAATATTTTGAAAATTAGAAACATCCTGTCTCAGACGCCATTATTTCTAAGATTTGTGGGGCCGAGTACAAGAACTTCAGTTTAATCTGTATTTAGAAGCAGGAAATTAGAGGCCATCCAGACCTTTATGTCTTTAAGACATTCTTGCAGTTTAACTAAGTGATGTGCGTCATCTGGCTTCATGGATAGATAAAGCTGAGTATCATCTGCATAATAATGAAAATATGTGGAATGCCTTCTAATAATACTGCCTAAGGGAAGCATGTATAGTGTAAATAGAATTGGTCCTGGTGCAGAACCCTGTGGAACTGTGGAAGGTCAAGTCTCGAGCCTCACATACACCTCACTGTAAGCCTTTTGCTTTGTCTTTTCCACCTCTCTCTTTTCTGTATGCCTGGCTTCCCAATACTCCTGTCTGATTTCTTCTTCTCCCTGACTATCACACTTATTCTTTGTTAACATCTTTCTTTGAGGGCTTTGCAAAGTCCATAAATAAAGTCCACAAAAAAATTCCTCCAAAAATCAAATGTCCTGCTGATGGAGACTGTAGTTTCCTGTTTGGTAGAAGAGCCACAGAGGCACTCGGAGCATAAACATCACATCCTTTGGATTTCAGTGAAAATTTGTCCTTCACATAGAAATCAGCCCAAAGGCAGCCAGAGAGTTGGAGATGGTTTGTGTTCAAGTGACACTGCAGTCACTGCAGTTGGAGCTAAAACCTGTTTCATACCTGACTAAAGCTGCACATTTAAAACTGCCCAATAAAAACACAGATATCAGAATCTCACCACTAGTGTGTCCCTCAGATGTATAAAGTTATTCAATTTAAATAACTTTACACGTCATGCGCAGTATTGTGCGAAAGTCTTGAGTCACCCCTCATTTCTTTGTATTTTGTTTCCTGTATTTTCTAAGCGGTCTTGAGCAACAGTTCTCCAGGCTTTCTGATGGTCTTTCAAAGTTTCTCTTTGTTCACTGGCTGCTTTTTCACTCATTTTGCTGCATTTCAGCCAGTGAAGAAGAAGAAGAAAGAGCTTTATTTGTCACATACATATACATGCAGTGAAATTCATTCTCTGCATTTAACCCATCACACACATGGAGTATGTAGTACACACAGCACAGCATGGAGCAGGGGGCAGCCAAAGGGCGCCCGGGGAGCAACCTGGGGGGGTGGGCTTGCTCAAGGACCCACAGTGATGCCAGCCCGAGGATTCGAACCAGGGTCCTCTCAGTGATGAACCCTCTTCTTCTCCCCTAGGCCACCACTCCAAGCAGATCTTGCCAATATTGATAGAATTATGCACCATTAGATTTTGATCCACCCTGCAGCAGCTCCATTTTTCAGCATGACAGTGATTCCAAACACGCTGCCAGTGCAGTTAAAGCATCCCCGGATAGAAAAACCCTATCAGTCATGGACTGACCTCCCCAGAGCAGAGACCTCAACATTACTGAAGCAGTGTGGGATCATCCTGACAGAGAACACAAAACATCCAAAGAAGAGCTTTGAATGTCCTTCAAGAAGCCCAGAGAACGATTCCTGATGACAGGAAGCTGCCTCACAGAGTTCAGGCTGTGCTGAAGAATAAAGGTGGTCACCAAATATTGTCTTAAATAGCCATAAATAGATAAACATAGCTCCCAAAGGCTGTGAAGTTAGTCTGGCACTATCCATCTGCTCTCTGTCTAATGTATTTGTTTAATTGTCTTATTATTTGCTTCAGCCACTGCTTATTAATTCATTTCCTGGAGCATAATTTTAAACATTTTCATTTTATTCATTGAGTAAAAAATAAACCCCAACACTCATATACTGTATTTCCATGTATGTTTGCACGTTTCAGTAAACCACTGTACCTGTTTCCCAGTCTCCTACATATAAAGTTATGGCAGAGTATTGTATGGATTTTTGTTTTGTTTTTTTACGCTAGGCTTTAAACATGTTGATATTATATTTGAGTGAAAATGGTGGAGACCCTGAGGGCTTAAAGCTCAGGCATCCTCACCAGGAGTGAACGCCTGGAGCAAAGTGAAAAATAAGTTGTTCCCTGTGGAGCTGCTCAGGTGACTTTAATGAGAAACATACACAAACTGATCCAAAATTTCTGACTTAATGTAGCACATCAGCCTGCCTGACATGAGTTGTTGTGCATTTATCTTGGCCCTTGCTGTTTCCTGTGTCTGTAGTTCTGGACTCTGTGCGGGAACGCTCTGACTCCAAAGCGAGGCATTTTTGGGAAGACAGGCGACCTGCAGACCATCCTGTGCGTCTCTGCAGCCAAAGATGAGCTGACGTACTCCGGCGCTCTTAACGGGGACGTTTATGTGTGGCGAGGAATCACACTGGTCAGGACCGTACAGGCTGCACACGGGGTACTGACACACACACACACACACACACACACACACACACACACACACAAATATTCAAATTTGCCCCAACAGCCAATGAAAGAACCTCTTCCTTTTAAAGTCTGACAGCTGAAATCAACAGAAACGTACAGAACAAGAAGTTGAGCATTTACAGTTACTGTGACTCGGGGCTGTTGATTCATTTAAACTAACATATTCGTCCTGCTGTAACCAGGTTTCTGTGAGGCAGAATAAATCAATGTGTTGATCATTTATTAAATTATTATTATTAAATTATCAATTATTAAATCAAGAAGAGAGAGACCTAATGTTTAGTAATCCACATTAAACTGTTTCAAGGAGAACATGCGGTTAAACATGTCGCTCCTGGTCTGATTGGGGAGGGTCCCAGAGAAAACTACAGAGTCCAACATTGTTTTTGCAAAGTTACACACCGAGTCAATATTAATTTTAGTGACCTCTGATTGGTGTAACCGGGTGTCGTTACTGCCGATTACTGAATAACGATCTTACCACAGTCACCCAGCCGGCCTGTTTTCCCTGCTGCTCGGGATCTGCTGGGGGGGGATATAACGGTGGGTTAGCTCTCCCCCAGCAGCCTCCTCCATTTCATAGGCTGTCTCAACACAAAGTGAAGTAAAATTTTTTTGCAGAAGTTTGAGTTTCTCACATGGACTCACAATCACCTCTGATCAGCAAAGATGGAGGTGACGTCTTACTGAATAAAAAACAAATTATGGTCCCATTAGAGTCACAGAGGAGCAGCAAGCAGGGAAGGATTTAGGCCACCTGTGATTGGGCTTGTGTGGTTTCTTCAGGTTTTCAGTCAGATCTTAGCTCTCCAGCTTCACCATCCTGTTAGAATGGTGGAGCTGGAGAACAGCATTCACCTGTTTGGAGCACCCAAATGGAAAAGCTTTTAACAGAAAAAATGAACACAGGAGGCTTCAGCAGAAAGGGAACATCTCCTGGGTTCTTAAAATTTGCCAGTTAAAGTGTGGCTAACCAACTCCCTCACCTAGCCCTGGGTGGGTTCCTGGTGACCTGGTGGTTGCTAAGCTGTTAATAGAGCCACTGCTGGGCCTGTGCGTGGAGGGGGTGCTGATGGGGAAATGTTATTTTTCTGCAGGCGGGGATCTTCAGCATGCACGCCTGTGAGGAAGGATTTGCCACCGGAGGGCGAGATGGCTGTATCAGACTGTGGGATGTGGACTTCAAACCCATCACTAAGATCGACCTGAGAGAGGCCGAGCAGGGCTACAAAGGTCTGAACCTGGTCTCTTTTCTAACACGGGTCATTCATGGCTCCACCTGCTTCATAGAAAATAAATCTACACCAGTCTGAATAAGCCATCCATTGTCTGCTGCTTGCCTGGGTTCAGCAGAAACCCCCAGCTGCCTCCTCCAGCACATTGGGGTGGGGTGGGGCACCAAGGCTTTCCCTTATCACACAAGGGACATAATCTCTCTCTGCCAAGTTACAGCTTAAATGTGTATTTTTTAAATTTTTGTTGCTGAATACAAGGCGTCCGTCCCAGAGTGCGCTGTGTTTTCTGTCTCAGGTCTGTCAATCCGCAGCGTGTGCTGGAAGGCCGACCGGATTCTGGCCGGGACTCAGGACAGCGAAATCTTTGAGGTGATGGTCCGAGACCGGGACAAACCGGTTTTGCTGATGCAGGGTCACAGTGAGGGCGAGCTGTGGGCACTGGACGTGCACCCCAAACAGCCGGTCGCTGTCACCGGGAGCGACGACCGCTCCGTCAGGTCGGTCCAACCCAGCACAGCTACCACCGCACTGCTCATCCCGAGTATGTTCCTCACCTGTCTCCCTCTCATCTGTCTCTTCTCTTCCTCTCACTTGTCTCTCACCTGGCTGCCCTTCATCTGCCTCTCTCTCACCTGGCTGCCCATACCTGTCTCACTCTCACCTGTCTCTCACCTAGCTGTCCCTCATCTGTCTCTCACCTGGCTGCCCATCACCTGTCTCTCACCTGCCTGCCCCTCACCTGTCTCCACTCACTAGCCTGTCCCTCACCTGTGTGTGTCTCTCAGGCTCTGGAGCCTTCCTGACCACACCCTGCTGGCTCGCTGTAACATGGAGGAGTCCGTTCGTAGTGTTTCCTTCAACAATGACGGCTCTCAGCTCGCTCTGGGCATGAAGGATGGTTCGTTCACTGTGCTGCGTGTCAGGTGACCTCACTTACTTGTTGATAATTTGACGTAACACCTCAAAGTTTTGTTATTACTTCAGGTTAGATAGTAGCTTTAAGAAGATCCCTGTGCTGTGAGTTCAGTAGGTAGTCTGGGAAGCTGATGTCTGCCTTTACCTTCAGTTCAGACAAATGCTGACGTGTACATGGAAAAATGTTAGAGTCAGGCTTATCTCAGGATAACGATCACAGGTATGAAGTTAGCGTATCCAGATCACATACTGGGGTCCTGAGCTCTGCTGAACTTAGTTTGGTCTTTGACCAATAAAGAGCGCTTCATGCCGAGTAATGCATACAAATGTAGCATGAAAAGGACTCTGGGTGCAATGCTGACTGCTTTGGTTCTTAATGATGGGTGAGGGTAAAGGGGGGAAGCTTGTTATCCTGAACATCCCTACTCAAATAACTAAGCCAGGGTACCATTTGTCACTGTGCATTAGGGGTGTGCGATATATATCGTCTATGATAATATCTTAATTGCTGTGTTAACGATGTGTGAGCTGATGTTATCGAGTATGCTACTGACTGGGGAAAAAACAACGATCATAATGCCTCGAGTCCACGCGTTCACTACTTCATGTTTTAGTACAGGCTGCTGCGCATGCGCATTGAGAGTGCTCATACTGTGCGCTAGCATAGCTGCCTAAACAACACACCTAAAGCTGGAAAAGAGTGAACACACTGTTCACCGCCTTAGATTTAATTCCTAGGCGAGGATCATCTTCATTTGCATGGAGGTGGTTTGGATTTGAAAAGACTGACATTGCTCAAAAGACGGCAGTTTGCAGACTTTGTAAGACAGCGGCTGCCGTTAAAGATGGCTAACCTGTTCCATCATCTCTGAACAAACCACCGCACAGAGTATGAGGACTATCAAAAGTTTCGGAAGCTCGCTGTCCAAGACAAAACCAAATCAGCTAGGGTGTCTGGCAAAACACTTTACTTTCACAAACTTTAACCCCCCATGACCCCGACTAGCGGGATAAAGAGGACGATGATGGATGTTAATATTCTTTAAGTCTTATATTTTACTAGCTTGCACTTCTTTTATGAACACATTTTTAAAAATCGTTTATTATCGTTATCAACAAAATTACAGAAAATATCGAGATATCATGTTTTGTCAATATCGCACAACCCTACTGTGCAGGGACATGACGGAGGTTGTGCACATCAAGGACAGAAAGGAAGTGATCCATGAGCTGAAGTTCTCTCCGGATGGTTCATTCCTGGCGGTGGGATCAAACGACGGGATGGTGGATGTCTATGCTGTCGCACAGCGGTACAAGAAGGTGGGCGAGTGCAGCCGCTCGGCCTCCTTTATCACCCACCTGGACTGGTCGGTCGACAGTCGCTTCCTGCAGACCAATGATGGTGCTGGAGAGCGGCTCTTCTACAGGATGCCAGGTACAATCTCTCAGTCTGAGGCTCAAACAAGCAGAAGCTTAATTTGTGTACTTTAATGAGACTTACCTGTACAGGTCTTGTCTTTGGTCTGGGATGTGGTTTTGGAATCACCCGTTCAGCTTGCAGACCTGACAGGGGACTTTCAGTACCTCTCCAGACTTGGGGCTTATCTGTCTAGCCTGGAGACTTCATTCATGACTCAAATTTTAGACTCAGGTTTTGTCTTGGGCTTTAATTAGATTACCCTTAGAACTCACCTCTTCATACCAGAGACCAAACTTAACTGGGGACTTTCTTAGGGACTTACCCTCACAGACTGCTCAGTGAATTGGGTCTTCCTTGTCCAGGCCTGAGACCAGATGTGGGACTTTTCTGTCCAAACTGGTGTTTTAGGATTTACAGTCTGGGGACTTGATTGTGCAGATTTAGATGTGGGACTCACCTGAGCTGGGGTTTTTCCTTGGGTCTTATCTGCCTCCTCATCCTGTCCTGCAGCGGGAAAGCTGCTTCCTAAAGAGGAAGCAAAGGGGATCCACTGGATGACGTGGACTGGTGTTGTTGGGCTGGAGGTGAACGGCATTTGGCCCAAATACTCCAACATCACCAACGTAAACTCCGTGGATGCCAACTACAGCAGTGCCGTGCTGGTGGCTGGCGATGACCTCGGTCTCATCAAACTCTTTAGGTTCCCCTGTCTAAAGAAAGGTGGGTGATCTTTATGCCACAGGAGCATTTTAATAACTCAGGACCTGATTACAGAAAGTCCAGGCTGCATGATGGACCAGGATCTCTGGGGGCCATCTTATTTCTGACTTTCACTAATTATAGCTTGAGTTAGAGATGTTGGAAGCTGGAGCAGAATAGATTTGATAAGGGACTATAAAGGATGTTTCTGGACTCTAAGTATGATTCATGTCTCTGTTACTGACTCAAAACAGGGGCCAAATTTAAGAAATACATTGGTCACTCTGCCCATGTGACCAACGTTCGCTGGTCCAATGATCTGCAGTGGGTCATCAGCACCGGTGGCGCCGACCACGCCGTCTTCCAGTGGAGGTTCCTCCCCGAGGGCGTGATGAACGGTGTTCTGGAGCCCCTCCTACAAGGTAACACAGAGCTTATCTTTTCTCTGGGTAATGACAGCGCTGGCCCACAAACTATCTTCAGACCAGGCTGTATCCTGGCCCTCCTGATGCCTGAGCCCTTAGATCTAAACTGGTGCCCTGAAATTCCAGAAACCTTTGAGCAGGCAGCAATCCAAGCCAGAAAAAAATTCACAGCTCTGCAGTATTGGACGACCAGGGGGACGGGCCACCTGGGTATCGAACAAGCACTTTTCTGTGCTAATAGCTGTACTCGCTTGCTAATCGTGCTAATAGCAAGCAGTTTAGATAACGAACAGATGAAATTCTCAGCCTAGCACAGCGCTGGGCGATCACCTGCTAGTTTGAACCCTGGCAACAATTAATCCTGTTAAATCTAAACTTAATTGGTACACTGATCTTTACTTTTTATCAACCCTAAGTCGTTATTTTGCACAAGAATCAACACACCGAATGCTTTGTTATTCTAAATCTACACATGTAGCTGAAAATGACTCATAACTTTGAACATCGCTGTTTTGCATACCAACGTCACGATTTTGTTGTCTCTAATTCTGCTGCATTTTTTTTTGTTTTGCTAATTCACCATCTAAAAATGAGCTTAATGTTTTTCTGTATTAACGCCTGAACACATTTTCAATATGTCAGCTGTTCCCGATCTACCTTATCGCAGTAGCTAAAGTAATATTTTTCGGCTGTTGCGTCTTCAGAGGGATACGCTGACTCCAACAGCGGTGAGTCGGACTCAGATGTGTCAGATGTCCCGGAGCTCGACTCGGACATTGAACAGGAAGCTCAGACCAGCTACGAACGTCAGGTGACCAGGAAACAAACATTCTCACCTGCGGTTTAAAAAAAAAAAAAAAAAAAAAGCATCTGTCTGACTCACCTGTCTCTGTCTGCAGGTGTATAAGGAAGACCTGCCACAGCTCAAAAAAAAGCTGATTGGTTCCTTGAAGCGACAGAAAGCTCCAGAGGAGGGGCTTCGCCTGCAGTTTGTTCACGGGTAAAAGCAAACGCTCAGTATGAACCTGATCAGTGTTCAGTTAAAATTTTATTTATATACTGTCAAATCACAGCAAACAACAAGTCATGTGATCTGGTCACATAAGTGTTTCTTCTCTGATCCAGGAGTATTCCTGACAGGCACCACATGTCAATCTTTAATTGTTATCCTGAAATCATGACCTTAAATGCACAAAATCATGAATCACTGTTAGGTATCCCTAAATAATCAGATGTGACCTTTAAATTACCGGTATTATATAAATAAACCACTGTTTGTGACCTTTATTGTGGCGATGCTGCTTCCTGTTTTCTGCAGGTACCGTGGTTTCGACTGCCGTAACAACCTGTTCTACAGTCAGGCGGGGGAGGTGGTGTACCATGTGGCCGCCATCGCCATTGTCTACAACCGGCTGCAGCACAGCCAGAGGTTTTACCTTGGGCACGACGATGACATCCTCAGCCTCGCTGTTCACCCACTCAAAGACTACGTGGCCTCGGCACAGGTACGCCCGAACGCAGCATGTTACTGCGACACTGACTGAGGCTGTTTCTGATTGGCTGTTCCTGCGTTCAGGTGGGCAGAGACCCAGCCATCCACGTGTGGGATATCCAGACCCTGAAGTGTTTGTCGCTGCTCAAAGGATATCACAGCAGAGGAGTGTGTGCTCTGGAGTTTACAGGTAAACTGACTGGGCCATTTGGCATCCCTGAATTAACATTTCTTACACCTCACCTGTAATCCTTAACTCACTGTGTATTAACTCTGTATCATTTTGTTTATCAATGAAACACCATTTGTTATTCCTAAATCTCCAGGTGAAACCATAATTAAGCAGCTGTAATCCTTACATCACCATTTGTTATCCCTAAACGTCCCTTATAAAGCCTTCTTTGTACATGTTTACACTGAACCACCATTTGTCATCACTAATCCTGTAACCTGTAATGTAACCTGCTCTCTTTGTGTCGCTGTGTTTTCTCTGTATTGGTCTCGCTATTTGTGTTTCTCAGCGGACGGGAAGAGTTTGGTCTCAGTGGGAATCGATGAATTTCACTCCATCGTCATCTGGGACTGGAAGAAAGGAGAGAGACTGGCCAAGGCCAGGTAAACACACCTGGGCAGAGTCGGTTATAAACGTCCTCAAACTGACTTCAGATGATATTTTTCATCGTACGGTGGCTGAAAGCTCATTTCTGTGCTACAGGGGTCATAAAGACAAGATCTTTGTGGTGAAGAGCAATCCGTTCAGGATGGACAAACTGGTGACGGTGGGGATGAAACACATCAAGTTCTGGCAACATTCAGGTAGATGTTGTGTCCTGTTTACCTGGAAGTCATCTGATAAACATTCACATTTTAGCTCGCCGTGGAAACATGTTTTAGAGGAGAAGCTGAAAGGAGGAGGAGGTGGTCACACAGCTTATTTTTCATGTTTGATGGTTTTATTCATGTTCACATGAAAAGTGAAGATTCTTTAAAATGGTCTTTTTTTGTAAATAAATGCGTGATCGGGGATCATAAATATCTGTTCCTGCAGGAGGTGGTCTGACATTCAAACGTGGGATTTTCGGGAACCTCGGGAAGCAAGAGACGATGATGTCAGCATGTTATGGTCGATCCGAGGACCTTGTTTTCTCCGGAGCCACAAATGGAGACGTTTACATCTGGAGAGACACGATGCTCATCAAGACCATCAAAGCCCACGACGGCCCTGTGTTCGCCATGTGCTCCCTGGACAAGGTGATGTGTTATCTGTGCCCCCCTACTTCATCATCTTTTTAAAAAAAAGGACGAGGGTGCAGCTAGCCCACATTGGGGTGGAGTAATATGAACAACAAACATGTATGACTTTGAAAACAATCATTACAAGAAAATGTTGAGATTTTAAAGAATTATTTTGCAGGAATAAAATCAAAATTACAGGAATGTTCATGTTTCTTGAACTTGTTCATATTTTTGATCTAAAGTCGCAACATTGAAAGATTTCAAAATAAAACCAGACTGATATCTGGTAAACAGATTCTGAGCTGTTAATGTCACTCGTGACGTTTGGGCTTCTGCTTCCTGTGTCAGGGTTTTGTGACAGGGGGCAAAGACGGCATCGTGGAGCTCTGGGACGACATGTTTGAGAGGTGTTTGAAGACGTACGCCATCAAGCGCGCCGCCTTGTCTCCGTCCTCTAAAGGTACGACACACCTGTTACTCAGACTGTTTCTGAACTCGGAGAACGTCTGCAGACTCTGAGGCAAGGTTATAATAGTTTTTTTGTTTAATGGTTACTTTTAGTTTAGTTTTCGGTAGTTTTCGTTTTTTCATAGTTTGTCAGGTCCAAGATTCAAGGTGCAACAAACGAATCCGTGCATTCTCCTGCTTGCGGTGTGTTAACCAGCCAGCAGTTATTTTTTTCAGTGAAAAGAGTACATTATAGTTGTCACCTTTCTGCATGGCTGCGATGCTGGTTCTTTGTCAGAGCTGCACAGAGATGCTAGCTTGGTTAGATACTCACTAATTAGACTTATGCACTGGGTCCTTGCGGGACCTCTGTACCAACCTACTGGCATTTATTCTTGTGTGAGCAGAGTTATGTGTGTTAATTAACTTGTGGTTGTGTGCTGGTGTTTTATCTGGCTGACAGAAACAAACAATGCTGGGACTTTTCCCCCTCCTTAGTCCTCGCTCTTTGTGGTCAGTTTTTTTATTCAGTTTGTTCATTCCTGCAGCGAAAAGTAGGTGAAAATATCCAAGAGGACTCGACTGTGCCGGACAGACCAATCACAATCGTTCCAGGTTGCAGACTGAACATGTAGTTACATTTCTCGAGAGGTGTACGTCAGGTTCAGACTTCATAGGTTCCGAGCGGTTTCTGTAGCCTCCTTGTGTGTTCTCCTCAGGTATACTCTGAGGTTGGTGGTTTTTCACCTTGAGAAGTGTTCCACACATTTTGCCATCACCCACATCAAGACGCTTCTATCTGTCTATCGTACTCAAATAAATCCCATATGGGACTCTGCCGCTTTCTCCCAACATTTACTGCTGCTATTATTTTGCAGACTGGCGCAGTGAGTACACACACACACACACACACACACACACACACACACACACACACACACACACACACACACACACACACACAGTGTGTTTTGCTATCTTTGTGGGGAATTTCCATTGACTTCCATTCATTTCTACAGCCTAAACCTTACCTTTACCCTTTTCCTAACCCTAACCATCACATACCTAACCCTAACCCTAACCTAAACTCAATTCATACCTTAGCCCTAACTCTGACCCCTGACCCAAAAACAGGGTTTCCCCTTGTGGGGACAAGGTTCCAGTCCCCACAAGGAGCAATTGGTCCCCACAACGTAGTATATGTCAGGAAAATTGTCCCCACAAGGTATTATAAACATACGCACACACACACACACAGAGTGAGTTGTTGGATGGTGCTCCCAGCTAAAACTGCTAGAGCAGAAAAAGTGATTTCATATCAGTCCACAAGGCTTTTAAATAAACTGACAAACACGAAAACGAAGGTCATTTTATCTATAAAATAAGACAACACAGATTTGGTTAGCGTTTTTTTCCTTTTAATTATCTTTTTCATTTATTTCAGTTACAAAAATGTTTTTTCAATTTCAGTTTTTGTTATTTTCATTTTTGTTATTGATAACTTTGCTCTGAGGTGATCGAGTCTTGTGTTTTCAGGGCTGCTGCTGGAGGACAACCCGTCCATCAGAGCCATCACTCTGGGTCACGGCCACATCCTGCTGGCAACGAAGAACGGAGAAATTCTGGAGATTGATAAGAGCGGCCCGATGACGCTGCTGGTTCAGGTCAGACGGACAGAGTTAACATTTACTTCACTGACCCTGTCAGAGTCTAGGGTCACACGGGCTCTCAGACTCTTCCCCCATGTTAACGAGGTCATCCTCAGCGATCCACGGATGGAGAACAGGAGCATCGATAGATTGAATTGCTGTGATGTACTAACGCAGTCTCCTGTGTCTCTGTGTCAGGGTCACATGGAGGGCGAGGTGTGGGGTTTGGCGGCACACCCTCTACTTCCTGTCTGCGCCACAGTCAGTGATGACAAAACTCTGAGGATCTGGGAGCTGTCGGCCAATCACCGCATGGTCGCCGTCCGCAAACTCAAGAAAGGTGAGACATGAATTTTTTACTCTCACAGGTGTTGTACCTGTGTGTTACCTCTTTGTCACCAGTGTTGCCTTTTCTCTCAGGTGGGCGGTGCTGTGCCTTCTCTCCGGATGGGAAGGCTCTGGCGGTCGGTCTTAACGATGGCAGCTTCCTGGTGGTGAACGCTGACACGCTGGAGGACATGGTCACTTTTCACCACCGCAGAGAGCTCATCTCAGATATCCGCTTCTCCCAGGGTACCTGAACTCACCACGCAGGTGTGGCACAGGATGAAGGTCTTTGGTCAGTCAGTGATGAGTCAGGTGTGTGTTTCAGATGCGGGGAAGTACCTGGCTGTGGCCTCGCATGACTCCTTTGTGGACATCTACAACGTCCTGACCAGCAAGCGAGTCGGCATCTGCAAAGGAGCCACAAGCTACATCACTCACATTGACTGGGACTCCAGAGGTGAGGTTGTCATAGTTTGCTGTGTAGCAGGCAGGTTGCAGACCCAAATGCACAACTCAGGATGCGATTAGAACATAAAGCAAGCCTTTATTGCTGGCTGATCAAAGTAGTAAAGTTCAAAATAATACAACTGATAATACGACCAGGAAAATAAACATCTAGGAAGCGCAGAACTGGGGAGCACACAGCATAGAGGGGACAACTCAAAGGGCGAGGGGAAACGCAGACAATATATACACACCAGGTAATTAGGAAGATGGGAAACACCGGGGAACACAGCCCAAACTAGACAGAGGAAGCAAATCTAAATACAACACACGTGAGATAAAAGACTAACAAAATAAAGCAGGAAGTAACTGGCAAAAGAAGCCCTACCACAGAGATGGAAGATACTGGTAAACCACGACAAACGTGAGCCGAACCCTGAAAACAACAGCTCAAAACCTGAGAATGTAAATATAAGGAAACCAATCAGGAAATCTTTAAAAGGATACAAAACTACAAAGACTACATTAAACATTAAATAATAGAAACTGGAAGTTGTGGTCACAGATACCGGGCTGTATCTTTAGATCTGAAGTTGGGCAGCTAAAGCTTCAGAGGCCCCGAACAACAAATGTATAAACTTGTCAGACTCTTCCTGATGTTTCCTTCACAGGTAAACTGCTGCAGGTGAACACCGGAGCCAAAGAGCAGCTGTTCTTTGAGGCCCCACGAGGACGCAAGCAGAACATTAGTGTGGCTGAGGTCAGGAGCACGCTGAGAAGTTTGACTTATTTTAGTTAAACTGCATCAGAGACCATCCACTGTTTCCGTTTCAGTTTGAGAAGCTGGACTGGGCGAGCTGGACATCTGTTCTGGGTCCCAACTGTGAGGGGATATGGCCGACGCTCAGCTTCGTTAATGCCGCGTCGCTCACCAAAGATCGCAAACTGCTGGCCACCGGAGACGACTTCGGCTTCCTCAAACTGTTCAGCTTCCCATCCAGGGTGAGAAAAGAGTCCAAGTCCAAAACAAAATATGGAAAAATTCAGCTTTAAAATTTTTGCTTTTCTGTTCGGCCTAACCTCTGACCTCAGGGCCAGTTTGCCAAATTTAAGAAGTATGTGGGCCACAGCACCAACGTGACCAACGTCCGCTGGTCCAATGATGACACCGTGCTGTTGACAGTGGGCGGGGCCGATATGGCGCTGATGATCTGGACCAGAGAGCCACCGGGTCACAAAGAGAGCAAAGCCGTGGACAGCGAGGAGTCGGACGACGACACGGAGGAAGACGGAGGTACACCACAGCAATTCTGTTCAGTTCAGCTTTATTTATACAGCACCAGTTCAAAACAGCAGCAACCTCAAGGTGCTTTATACTGTAAAGATCCTAAAATATTAGACAGAATGAAAGCATTAGTGGGAAGGAAGAGCTCCCATTAAACAGGAAGAAACCTCCACTAGGACCAGGCCTAGGGAGGGGTGACTGGAATAGAAGTAATAAATGCATGAATTAGGATGTTTCTAATTTTAGAAATATTGCACAAATGCAAAAAAGACGGTCCTACATATTTGTTTAATATGTGCACTGACATATCCTGATCAAAAATGACTCCAAGGTTTCTCACAGTGTTACTGGAGGCCAAAGTAATGTACAATAACTTCACTTTTATCTGAATTTAGAAGCAGGAAATTAGAGGTCATCCAGGCCTTAATGTCTTTAAGACATTCCTGCAGTTTAACTAATTGATGTGTGTCATCTGGCTTCATGGACAGATAAAGCTGAGTATCATCTGCATAACAATGAAAATGTGTGCAGTGCTTTCTAATAATACTGCCTGAGGGAATTGGTCCTGGCTCAGAACTCTATGAAAGTCTGTGACTGACTCATTTTCTTTTTAGGGTATGACAGCGACGTAGCCCGGGAGAAGGGAGTGGACTACGTCACCAAGATCTACTCAGCCAGCATCAGGAATATGTCGGGAACCAAACCTCACCTGCAGCACAAAGAGCTTCCTGTGGAGGAGAGGTAGGATTGTTTCATTTCCTGATGTGGCATCCAGACGGTGAGTCTCTGATGTCAGTCGTCCTCCTGTTCAGGCCTCCCGTGAGCCGAGCTGCACCGCTTCCGGACAAACTGCTGAAGAACAACGTGACGAAGAAGAAGAAGGTGGTGGAGGTGAGTATGAGATGTCTGGTTATCGGCCACCTGCTGACGCGTGCCTTCGCCTCAGACAGCTGTGTGCGTGTTGTTTTTAGGAGCTGGTCCTGGAGCACGTCTTTGGCTACAGAGGCTTCGACTGTCGCAACAACCTGCACTACCTCAACGACGGTGCTGACATCATCTTCCACACCGCTGCCGCCGTGGTCATCCAGAACCTGTCTGCTGGTCAGTAAAACTGTCGCACCTTTTGAGTAACTGTTGCTGCTGGTGGCCTCACATTTTCTGTCTCCTGTCCTAACAGGGACTCAAAGTTTTTACCTGGAGCACACTGATGACATCCTCTGCCTGACCGTTAATCAGCATCCGAAGTACCAGAACGTCATCGCCACCGGGCAGATCGGTGAGTCCATCAGAGACAAGTGTGAGCACTGTTCCTGCTCACGTCTGCTCCCCTAACATCAGTCTGTACGTTAAAACCCATCAGATTCCTGAAATGAGGAGACAGTGCTGTGCTGTCCACGTGTCTCAGTGATTAATGAACAGGCCTGATGGCTCAGGTGGCCACTAAACAGTTAAACAGGTTCTCACCTGCTGGTTTACGTGGACATTACTTTGTCTTTATGCTGACAGATATAAACTTCTTGCAGCCTCTCAGTCTCCTTCCCGAGCTGCTTCCTCTATCTGCACTGTTAGCGATTAGCTGGTAGACAGCGCTCCCTCCCCCCCCTCAGGTGATGTCCGGCGGGTCGTTCCTGCAGAAACCCTGAGCACTCGCCTGTTACGCTCTGATTTGTTCAATCATCATGTTGTTGTCATGCATGACCTGGCTGCTTTTGGCCCATCACGCTTCTGTTCTTTTTCACGGCTTCCTCATCGTCACCGCCTCACCTCATCACCAGGTGACATCACTGACCTGCCAGGTAAGTCTGCTTTCACCTTCCTCATCACTCATCACTGATCCATTCTCTCACTCAC
This sequence comes from Archocentrus centrarchus, assembly GCF_007364275.1. Classification (NCBI taxonomy): domain Eukaryota; kingdom Metazoa; phylum Chordata; class Actinopteri; order Cichliformes; family Cichlidae; genus Archocentrus; species Archocentrus centrarchus. The sequence continues at coordinate 2,350,562 of NC_044346.1, forward strand.
ACACACACACACACGCACGCACACACACACACACACACAGGCTGTGTTTGAGTTGTTTAACCTGTTGGTGTCATCCACTGTCGGCGTGTAGAGGCGGAGCTGTCCGGTGAGTATCATCAGTCAGGATCCTGAGTGTAGACCCCCGCCCCCGACACGCTGCCCATCAGAGTCTGCACCGGTGTGGATTCACATGAAAACACTTTAAACGTTCACACTGAACTCGTTTCAAACCACAGAAACGTTCAAAAGCAGCGACTCTTAAAAGCCTCTCTCATAGTTGGTAGATTTTCAGAATAAAAGCATTTATAATGCTTTTATAATGCTGCTAATAAATCCAAGAGCGGCATCTGTTTGGCATCCACACAGCAGGAGGCGCTGCAGGGAGATGGGAAAATTATTTCTGTATTATTTTATTTTTGACTCTTAAATTAATCTACAACATTCATATGATCAATATTTTATACAATGCTATTAAAACCAAGACTGCATTCATAAAAACAGATTATCGCCCTCCGGGTCGTCTGCTGGTGCTGCAGAACGTCACTCACAGAGGACGTGAAGGAAGGTGGTGTTGGTGTGGCCAAAAAACTGTTTTGAGTGCGCTGTGAGCTGGATGCTTTGCTTTGAATGTCCTCCATCAGATGCCTCGGGACAATACGGTCATCACTGACGGCTTGACCTCAGTTTGACCCCATTCACAGTGCACAGCTCTGTGAATGTGGACAGAAAGACGAGCGTGCTTCTCTCGAGCCGTCAGATTCAGAAACTGTTGCTTCTCTGAATCGTAGCTGCAGACCGCCCTCTCTGAAAGTGTGTGATGTGCTTGGTGGATGAAATGGTCCATACGGAACAGGAAGTCCACGCGAGAGGACAACCTAAAAGGCCAAATTCAGGGTTTTTTCTTTTTAATGGCGCAGTCTGATAACTTTTTCTTGTACGTGAAGGACAGACTATGTATATAATTTGCATTGAAATAATCCTGACTGGTAGTGTATATCAAAATCAAGCTGAAAACTACCAACTTGATTCTCAAATATATTTTGAATTTTTTTTCCATGCTGCAAGATGGATCTCATTCTCTTGCTTTTTATTATTTTTCTAGTCCATGGACCATCTTCAAACTTCAAACATCAGTGTGGATGGAAACAGTGTTTTCAGATGTCTCCACATTAGCTCGAGCATGGCAGTAGGAAAATAAAGGCAGTCAGACTCTGAGCCTCGTATCAGCATGATGGAGTAGCTGAGCTAGCCTGGCTGTTTCTGTCTGTGCTGTTTGTGTTGATTCAGAGGCTTTCCTTCCTTTAGAAACCTCACCTGATCAGTCGTATTTATGCAGATAATATCAGGGCATGAACAACAGGCATGATGGTCTTTATGTGCTGGACAGAACCAGCCATGATCACAGGGGCCCAGAGCAGGACATAAGACTGTGCTCCTGATGTTTGTGACCCTCTTATTTTCCAGTCTGTTAGTATTTTTTTGTTTTTTTAAATCATGTCTTCTCTGTTCTTTGATTCTGAGGTTTGCGTGACTGCTGAGCCGCTGGTCTGGGACCTCAGGAGAAAAATGTTTGTGTGATCATGGCTGAAATTGTTGTAAATAGAGGCGGTTTTGAATATCCATACTCTGATTCTGACTTGCAGTCACCTGTTCAGTCAAATCAGCATGTCGGTACCAGTTTCTGTCTACATCTGAACTCAAGCGCTGGAAGTACTGAAAGATCCTTGAACAGAATGAGGTCTATCGATTGATCCCCTGCCCGCCGCTCTCACCCTGAACGTCTCAATCTCAGCTTGTTCCACGTGACTCTGCATCTCCATTTCTTGGTTCCTGTTCACCCTTTAGTTTGATACTTCACTTCATTGGTTCCTTCATCCTTTAGTTGTGCTACCTTGATTCTTTATTCTGACCTTTTCTCTTTGGCTTCCTTACTATCCTTCATACCTTGGGCTCCTCATGTCCTTTCACTGCATGTTTGTTCTACAGTTCCTGGTAAATCTTTGCTTCTTGATGCTGTAGATCTGAGGTTCCCCGTTCCTCCTGTTCCTTGAATCTTTGGTTCCACAGTTTCAAGGGTGCTGAGCAGATCAGCTGTAGAACCCATGTGTTCCTTGGTGTTTCAGTTCCTCGGGTCCACAGGTCCTTGGATGATTAGGTCCTGGTACTTCCTGCCTTGGTTCTTTGGTTGTTGTGTGGTTTCTACGGTTTTGGTCTCTTCTCACAGGCCTCGCTCCGTCCATCCATGTGTGGGACGCCATGACTAAGCAGACGCTGTCCATCCTGCGGTGTTCACATGCTAAAGGTGTTGGCTATGTCAACTTCAGTGCTACAGGGAAGCTGCTGCTGTCTGTGGGGGTGGAGCCTGAACACACCATCACGGTGTGGAGGTGGCAGGAAGGTACCAAAGACCTTTTCTCAAATAAACAAATCTAAGATGCTTGCAGCTTCTGAAGGAATACTCTGTTTAACAGACTGGTTCTTGATTAAAAACTTTATGTTGGCTTCTTACGTTGAAGCCAGGCTTAGTTTGTCTGATATTTGTTACTTTTGGTGGTTAAAATGTTCAAACTTATTGTGTTAATGCATTTAAACTCTGAGCTTCTGAAGAAAAGATTGACGGTCTGTATGATCTAAACTCTGATGTCCTCTGAAGAATTTAAGCAGAAATAAAACATGTCTTTAAACAGGGGTTTAAGAAAGGGCATCATCTCAGAGTTCCTCACCTGTTTCCATCCTGTCCATGGGAGAGGTCACATTAGAGGCTGGACCTCCTGCAGACCGCAGAGGAAATGATTTCTAAAGAAACTCCACTGAACCCAGAGCTGCTACTGCTGGGTTTGAATCCCGGAGGACACTATTAGATGAAACATGGACATTAATCAAGCTCAGATTATAACCTCAGTGGTCACTGAAGGCAAAACTGACCATTTAGGAAAGCCTACATGTTAGTAGTTTCTGATGAATTTCAGACTTATATCTTTGTACCCTGATTACCAAAACCTGAGAGAACTGTTTCATAAAGACAGAAATAACACAGTCTGAATGCCTACAGTCACAGCCGTGACCAGGGGCAGTGTTAGGGTCGGGGGAATGGGGCGGGGTTGCGACAGATGATGACTTAGAAATTATAAACATTATTTTGGAAAATAAATGTATGGTCCACATGTTCCACGGGTATGACTTTTGATCTCTGACCTGTCTGTCAGGCACCAAGGTGACGAGTAAAGGCAGCCACGCTGAGCGGATCTTCGTGGTAGAGTTCAGGCCGGACTCTGACACCCAGTTTGTGTCAGTGGGAATCAAACACATCAAGTTCTGGACTCTGGTTGGAGGTTCACTGATGTACAAGAAAGGCGTGATCGGCTCAGTGGAGGACGGCCGCATGCAGACCATGCTGTCCGTCGCATTTGGCGCCGTAAGAAACGTTGATGTTATAACTGCCTTCCTTTTTTATGTGAAGTTCCAGAGTTAATAAATTTGTGGTAAATTGGTGTTTGTCTCCTTCAGAACAACTTGACGTTCACCGGCGCCATCAATGGAGACGTGTATGTGTGGCGGGAGCACTTCCTGGTGCGAGTGGTGGCAAAAGCGCACAGTGGTCCCGTCTTCACCATGTATACCACCCTGAGGGACGGCCTTATCGTTACCGGGGGGAAGGAGCGACCGTGAGTCACATGTTATCAGTTGTTGAACATGTTGGTGTACTTCAGCTGTTCATTTCTCATGTTTGACCAATCATTAAAGGCTTAAAGTTTGCATTATTAGGGGCGTTGCCTCTTTGACTGACAGGTGGATGGCGACACAGGCGGCTGTAGCTGCTAGCAGTCTGCTAGGCTTCACGTCAGCTAACTGGAGTCCCTGATCTAGACCTCTGGACTGTGTTTGTGCTGCTGGAGAGTTTTGAAGCATTTTTAATGCAATTGTCTGACCAATAATATGGCTACTGTGTGCTTCATTAGACTAACAGACCGTTCAAGAAGGCGGAGCTCCAGTTTGCTGGGAGAAATTCTTGGATTTTATTGGGATGTTGCTCATTAGCAGGTATCTGTGTCTGAGTGATGCTCCTGTGCAGTCTGTGCCAACAAACATGGCTAGCATTAGCTGATAACTTGGCACTCCACCCTCTTGTCCGAATATGGTCACTTCCTGAAACAAAAAGGTCATAAGGCTAAAGTCCATGCTTTAAAAAAGTTGCCTGAAGGTCAGGGTTCAGGGGGATCTAGTTTGGGGATCTACCACTTTTTTGAATCCTTTGAAGTCTGAAATGTACAAAGAAAAATTGGGATGTCTTCTGGTTTTTATCAGGACTAAAGAGGGTGGTGCTGTAAAGCTTTGGGACCAGGAGATGAAGCGCTGCAGAGCTTTTCAGCTAGAGACCGGCCAGCCAGTGGAGAATGTCCGATCTGTCTGCAGAGGGAAGGTGTGAAGAGCACACTGCACTACTTTATGTTATCATGATTTCTGTCACTGCAAGAGTAACCTACAACTTTCTGACAGGGTAAAATCCTGGTGGGAACCAAAGACGGGGAGATTATAGAGGTTGGAGAAAAAAACGCTGCCTCCAACACCATGATCAACGGACACACTCAGGGAGGGATCTGGGGTTTGGCTACTCACCCCTTCAAAGATGTCTTCATCTCCGCCAGTGATGATGGGACCATCCGAATATGGGACCTGGCTGATAAGGTATGGGTTGAACTGTGGGACAGCGTGGTGGTACCTTTATTCTGCAGCCCTCACCTGGTACAACGTGTTCCTTTAATCCTGTTTTCGGTCTTAGAAACTGCTGAACAAGGTGAGTTTGGGCCATCCCTCCAAGTGCACGTCCTACAGTCCGAATGGAGAAATGGTTTCCATCGGCATGGCGAACGGAGAGTTCATCGTCCTGCTGGTCAACTCGCTCACCGTCTGGGGCAAGAGGCGAGACCGCAGCGTCGCCATCCAGGATATTCGGTGGGTTTGGGCCAATATGAGGACAGACAGGAGAACATCAGCCCCTAACGCTTCTGTATCTAAGTTCAGTCATCTTATGTTTCTGGATTTCTCCTTGTTCAGGTTCAGTCCAGACAACCGGTTCCTGGCAGTAGGTTCAGTTGAAAGTGCCGTGGATTTCTACGACTTGTCACTCGGACCATCGCTCAATCGGATTGGTTACTGTAAGGACATTCCCGGCTTTGTCATCCAGATTGACTTCTCTGCTGACAGCAAACACATCCAGGTACCTTCACTTCCGGGTTAAATAAAGGTTAACAAAAAGAAGAAACTCTCTGAGTCCTGAGTTATGACACAGTGACAGTGGCTTTGTTGTTGTGACCTCTGACTTTTTCTTTGTGGGTTAAACGTCCTTTAAGAGGAGAGCTAGTTTTCAAATCTGTTGATTTATTCGCAGGTGTGCACTAGCACCTACACCCATCAGGTGCACGAAGTTCCCTCAGGGAAGGTCATCACAGATCAGCCCGTGATTGAGAGGATCACCTGGGCAACCTGGACCAGGTGAGTCTTACAGAAATGTTCCTTTTACTGTGCTTAATATTGGAGAACATTTGACAGTGGGAACATCTAAGACACTTTAATGGAGGCACAGGGATTACCACAGAGGGATTACCGACTGCTGTCCCAGGAGACAGAGAAGTCAGCGAGCCTCACAGCCAATCTAATCACAACATAGGGGTGTCCATTATAGGGAGGGGGGTTTCCACAAGTCTGTGCCTTCATTGTAGGGGAATCAAACAAGCTTAGAGGTCTGGAGACCAACTGCAGAGCAAAGGGACCAAATTCTCAGAGCAATAAGAAAGCATGAAGTTAAAACAGATTCATCTTCTGTGGAATGTGGTGTAAGAGCCACACTAACGAGCCAAGGGAACTACCTGGGAACATGTTCTACACGACAGGTTTTAAGGGAACTCACTGCTGGACACTTTCCAAACTTTAGAGCAGAGAGACCGAAACTCCTCGGCAGGACTGAGGCAGCCCTAACCCTGTCTGACTGATCGTAGAAAAACAACTGCTTTTCTCCAGCGCTGGGACGCTTTGAAAACATAAAGTGAACACAGAATGCAGGGATTTGGAGCGCATCAAAACTCCTCATTTAAGTAAAAACTGCAGAGCGTGTCACATGCTGAAACAGAGGAATCTGTTTGTTGTGAATTTGATGCAATTTGTTTTTGTAAGTTGGGACAAATTCTGGAAAGATGGGAAAAGTTGGAGGAACTTTTCACAACTAAAAAAAAAAATCGAAACGAGTTCAAGAAACACCACCATTGCCTTTTCTCAGCTCAAGTTCATTTGTTGTTTGTAGTCGTGGACCTGATCAAGGTGTTTCTATTTGGCTTTCTTAGCATCGTGGGGGACGAGGTTCTTGGCATTTGGCCTCGTAACGCCGAGAAGGCTGACGTTAACTGTGCCTGCGTTTCTCATGCCGGCCTCAACATGGTGACCGGAGACGACTTCGGCCTCATCAAACTCTTCGATTTTCCCTGTGCTGAAAAATTTGTAAGTAAATGCAACGCAATCACAAATCTCTGAAAAGTTTACGTGAGCCCAGACTGACTGCCACCTTCTGATTTTTCCAGGCAAAGCACAAACGTTACTTTGGTCACTCGGCTCACGTGACCAACATCCGCTTCTCCTGTGACGATAAATATGTAATCAGTGCCGGCGGCAGCGACTGCAGGTGAGACCTGAATTACACCAAAGTTCTCGTTAGGTACAAAACTTAGAAAAATAATTTCAGCGCTTTTCAGATTTGATGGTTTTCTTTGACATAAAATTAAGTTTTTAGGTTGCTGCAGATCTAAATGAGACATTTAAGGACCTATGGACCTGAATTCTGATATTTCCCTAAAAGGTCCAGAAGCTTCAGGATGTAGGGTTCCTAAAGGTTCCCGGAGCCTTTTGAAGGTTGCAGCTCATTAATGGTTCTCTCTGGTGTTCTCTCTGCAGCCTGTTTGTGTGGAAATGTCAGTGAGGTTTTTGCAGCCCACCTGAGTCCTTCTTGGGTCCACCTGAATCAACCTGGGTCTTCCTGAGTCCACCCAAGTCTCCTCCTCTTCTCCTCTGATGCTGCTTCCCCGACTCTTCAGACTGAACTCTGACCCGAGTTCGATCTCCATGTGACAGCGACAGCAGCGGTCGCCTCTTGTTGTACATTTGATGTGAGGATATGTTTCCTGTTGTCGTGGCATGACCCGTGGGCGGCGTGTAGCTGTGTTGTGTAGCCGTGTCTGGTTTGTCGGGATGTGCCTTTCTCACAAACTCTGACCAAACATTTGATACAACTTTATTTATAATGGTGGTGCTAACAATCAGACTGTAGTGGTGTCGTCCTGTCAGAAGATGAAGATGATGATAATGATGATGCAGAGAAGTTTAAAAAAAAAGAGGAAGAAGGATCCATTTTTGATCCCAGATGTTAGAAGTTGAAAACCAGTAGAAAACTGTTTATATGAAACTTTATTTAAAAAGTTAAAGAATTCTACCTCAAAACAAAATAAAGAGAAGCAAAGAAAATATTTAAGGTAGAAAATAAATATTTACATCCACATGGTGGCGCTGTGGTGTGTGTTTGTCTATAATTTAAAAAAAAAACCTGGCATGTGACCTTTCATCGAGAATTATTTAGAACCACAGGGGCAAGGTCATCAAAGGTCAGCCCTATAAGCTAGGGCTGGGCGATATGGACCAAAAATGATATCTCGATATTTTTTAGCCAAATGGCGATATACGATATATATCTCAATATCTTTTCTTACCAAAGGTATAAACAAAAGGTACTTCAGAGTCAAAGCTACATGTCCCAAATGTCACATGGGCACTTTTATTAACATTCAGCTGTAGATGTACATGAGAAATTGCTCAAAAGTCAACTAATGACATATTAAAAAAATAATGCTCCTTAAATAAATTCATGCATTTTTCCGCCATAACAAAAGACTCACAGCTGTGCTATTAAAATGTAAACAGAAAAGATACAGAGCATAAACAGCAAAAGGCTGAGTTATTCTTTAAAAATCCAATCTGCAGTGATGTAGACTTCACCAAAGTGCTTCCTCCTGTGTGTACTGCTGGGCCCTATTCCAGGAAGCAGGTTTAGCTAACACATCTGGGTTTGTTAACCCTAAAATGAGGGAAACTCGGGTTTCCAGTTCCAGAAAGAGCATTATCTCCAACTGAGTCAGTTCCTGGGGTAACAGCTGGGACCCTAACTTGAATAAAAACAGAATCCCATAAACCCAGATGTTATTAATAATAGATTAGAGACAACATATCAAGTGATTAAAATGAGAAAATGAACCATTTTTATAAAAATATGAGCTCATCTTGAGTTTGATGGCAGCACCATCAGCACATGCTGCTCTGAGACCTGTTTATACCTTTCAGCACTGATGGAGCCTTTCCAGATGTGCCAGCTGCCAGTTCCACTGATGCACCCCCATACCATCAGAGGGGCAGGCTTTGAACTGAGCTGATAACAGCCGGATGGTCTCTCTACTCTTTAGTCCATGTTTGGATTTGTCTGACCTCAGAACAGTTTCCACTTTGCCTCAGCCCATTTTAATGAGCTTTGACTGTTTCTAGATCAGATTCACAGATGGCTTCTTCTTTAACATGCATCTGTGGATGCTGTGCTCAGTGATTTCTGGAAGTGTTCCTGAGCCCTTGCTGTGATTTCCAGGACAGAATCAGGCCTGTTTTTACTGCAGTCCTGCCTGAGGCCCTGAAGATCACAGTTTACAGCCCTGCCCCTGCACACAGAGATTTGGCCTCTAAATCTTATGACATTATTGTAGATTATATTCAGTGAGGAACATTATTCGGAAACAGTTCCAGTAGTTATAGACAGTTTGATGCAGGTTGGTGAACCTCTGCCCATCTTTATTCTGAGAAACTCTAAGATGCTCTTTTTATACCCGATCATGTCACTGGCCCGTTGCCAGTGAACCTGATAAGCTGCAAACGTTCCTCCAGCTGTCTGTTTGCTCCCGCTTACTGTTCCAGCCTTTTGTTCCTTCGTCACAACTTTCTGATACCATCAAACTCAAAATGAGCTCATATTTTTCTTAAAATGGTTCATTTTCCCAGTTTATACTGTAACGTTGTAAACACACTTCCACAGTCGGCGATGTTCACAACAAAGGTCGTCTTTATTACCAGAAAAACGGCTGCTGTAGGCCACAGCCACGCCAACCACAACTACAACAACGGAACAGCAACACACACACACAGGCAAGCTCTCGGTCTTTTCTCTCTCTCCATGCTGCCTTCACGAACCTCCCGAACAGTCCGAAATCCCACAACATCAACACGCTCTCCAACTAAGAGAATCGCTACATTGCCCCCCCTCACTAAATCCCTCGCCCCGAGGGATCCCGTACAAAGTCTCTGAGGTGACCTGGGGGTCTTCTCTGCCTCTGCAGCCCCCTTGTAGACGACACTTGGGGCTGTGTCTGCTGTCCTGCAGCACCCTGCTTTTGATCTGGGATGGGGTGCAAAAGTGGAGGAAGCTGTGGGGCAGTAGAAGGGGGCACAGTCAGTGAGTCTGGGGCTGTGGCTGTTTCATTTCTCAGGGGGGTCGACTGGACCTGGGCGCACATCACCCTTATATGGAGCCAGCCTGTCTCTATGAAGGGCCACTCGTCTCCCCCTAGTCGGCAGCTGAACCCTGTACACCACTTCCCCCAGCTTCTCTACCACTACACAAGGCCCCACCCAGTGGCAGTCCAGCTTAGGGCACCGGCCTTTCTTCCTCCTCGGGCTGTACACCCACACAAGGTCACCGGCCCTGAAGTCTTTCCCTTTTACCCTCAAGTCATAATTCCTTTTCTGTCTCATTCCCGCTTTCTCCAGCTGATCACGGGCAAAAGCATGGGCCGACTCCAGCCGGTCCTGCAGTCTCCTGGCGTATTCCGGACCCGGTACGACTACCGGAGCGTCCGGAGGCCTCCCCAGTGCCATCTCCGCTGGCGTCCGTAGCTCTCGCCCCAGCATGAGCAGGGCAGGCGTACACAAGGTGGAATCCTGCACAGCGGACCTATACGCCAACAAAACAAGGGGGAGATGCATGTCCCAATCACGCTGGTGCTCTGCAGTGAGGATGGCCAGCTGTTTCGCCAGGGTCCTGTTGAAGCGCTCGACGAGCCCATCACTCTGCGGGTGTAACGGTGTCGTCCGGGTCTTTCGCATCCCTAAGCGCTCACACATGACAGAGAAAACAGCCGACTCAAAGTTCCTTCCCTGGTCACTGTGAATGGTTTCTGCCATCCCGAACCTGGCAAACATGCCCTCCACCAGCCTGTCGACCACCGTCTCCGCCTCCTGGTCGGGTATGGCATATGCCTCCGGCCATTTTGTGAAGTAGTCCATGGCAACTAAGACATAACGATTTCCTCTGTCTGTGCGTGGAAAAGGCCCCATCACGTCCACTGCTACTCTCTCCATCGGGGCTCCCACTGCTAACTGCTGTAGCTGGGCCCGGGACTGGTCTGAGGGACCCTTGTGCGCTGCACAGAGGTCACACCGGCGGCAAAAGTCCTCAACATCCCTCCTGAGCTGCCCCCAGTAGAAACTCTGCCGGAGCCGCCGAAGGGTTTTGGAAACTCCAAAATGCCCCACCCCGGCGGTTCCGTGGGAGGCCTTCAAAACTGCCTCCCTCAGGGCCCTGGGGACCACCACCTGCCACCTCTCCTCCCCCGTAGCTGGCTCCTTCCAGGCTCTCTGCAGCACTCCGTCCTTTACTCGGAGAGCTGAAAATTTCACAAACAGTCCTTTAGTTGCAGGTGAGTATCCAGCCACTCCGCTCCACTGCGGTCTTTGACCAGACTCCACCCATTGTAGCACTGGCCGGAGGTCAACATCCTGCTCCTGTTGCGCTCTCCACTCGAGCGGGTCAATCACCTGTGCCACTCTGCAGGCCAGCTCACCTCCGCTACACCCGGAATCATGCTCTCCCCCAGCCCGGAGCTCCTCCTCCCGGGCTTCCCGCTTTTCGCAGTACCGGCAACCAGCTGGAGCACAGGGGCGGCGGGACATGGCATCTGCGTTGGCGTGGTGAGCCCCCGCTCGGTACTTCACTTCGAAGACGTATGGCGCTAATTCCTCCAGCCAGCGTGCAATCTGCCCCTCTGGCTCCTTAAACGCCATTAGCCACTGCAAGGCTGAATGGTCTGACCGGACAGTGAAGGGCAGGCCACAAAGGTAGTACCTGAAGTGACTTATTGCCCGTACTATGGCCAGGAGCTCCCTTCGCGTCACACAGTAGCGTCGTTCAGCCTTATTAAAGGTTCTGCTGAAGTACACCACCACTCTCTCCCCCGCTGGCCCCACCTGGCTCAACACTGCCCCCATTCCGACATCGCTGGCATCTGTGTCTAGAATAAACGGCAGACTGGGGTCCGGGGGTGGCGAGGGTGGGAGATTCTGTTAGGGCGTTTTTCAGCCGCTCAAAAGCCTGTTCACATCCTGCTGACCAGTCAAAGTCACTATCCTTTTTCTGCAGGCGGAACAGGGGCGCAGCAATACAGGAGAACCCCCTTACAAACCGCCTGTAGTAGGACGCCAGACCAAGGAAGCTCTTTAAGTCCTTCAAGTTTGTGGGGGTTGGCCAGTCCTTCACCGCCTGCACTTTCTCCTCCAGCGTACTGATACCCTCACCCCCGATTTTGTGTCCCAGGAACTCCAGCTCTTTCCTCATAAAGCAGCACTTATCAGGGTGGAGTTTCAGGCCCGCTGCCGCTATCCGCTGTAGAATCTGCCGCAGGGATGCCAGAGCTGCCTCGAAGGAACTTCCGTGGACCAGGATGTCGTCCAAGTAGACCAAACATTCCTGTTGGGGAATATCGGCCAGCACCTTTTCCATCAACCTTTCAAACGTGGCCGGCGCATTGCATAGGCCGAAGCAGAGAACACGGAATTGCCACAGCCCCCTGCCTGTGCTGAAAGCAGTCTTTGGTCTGGCTGCGGGGCTGAGGGGCACTTGCCAATACCCGCTACGCAGGTCCAGCGAGGAGAACCAGGAAGAGCCGGAAACCAAATCCAGGCACTCATCGATGCGGGGGCAGCGGGTATGAGTCTTTCTTAGTCACACTGTTCAACGGCCTAAAATCGACACAGAATCTCATTTTGGGGCTCTTCTTCTTTTTAACCATCACAACCCCCGAGGCCCAGGGGCTGTCGGAGGGTTCAATGACGCCAGCCCTGAGCATCTCCCCGATCGCACTATCAGCCGCAGCCTGATGCGCCAGGGGGAGGCGGCGAGGGCGTGACTTCACAGGCCGTGCATCTCCCGTGTCAATGTCGTGCTGCAGGAGGTGAGTTAAGCCTACCTCGTCTTCTGACAGAGCAAAAATGTCCTTGAACTCCAGCAGCACCTGCCACAGCTCCTCCCGCTGTGGATGATCTAAATCTTGGCAGCTACGTGTCCATATGTCCCTCACTACTGCCAGTCTATCCCCCTCCCCCATTACAGTGTGCTGGTCTGAGGCAGGAGAACCCACCACGGTGGCTAAATCAGGGTCAGGGGACAGGGGTGCAGGGGGGTAGATCGGGGGCGGAAGGTGTGCCTCATGGTGCACCCCCGCTGCTCTCGACTTTGGCGGGTGTAGGTTCGGGGCCTGTGCGGGGCGCACCAGGTCAACCATGGGGCCCCCTGGAAAGGTCAGCGTGTTATTCCCCAGGTCTAAGACACTCTGTGAGGCCCGCAGAAAGTCCAGGCCTAATATGCAAACGTCCTGCACCGCTGCCACCCACACCTCCAAGTTCACTCCCAGGCCCCCCACCTGAATAGGGACCAGTCCTTTTCCCAACATCGGGGCTAACTCACCAGTCACTGTACGCAGTTTTACTGTAGTTGGTTCCAACTGGGTTCCCACCGGCACCACGTCAGGTCTCATCAAGGTCGCAGTGGAGCCAGTGTCGACCAGAGCTGTGCACGGAGCCCCTGCCAGGGTGATGGGGATGTGACAAAAATCCCCTGCACGCGTCCAGCCCACCACCCTCGCGGACTCTGTGCTGTCGTCTGCTTCTGGGGGGAGCTGAGCCCCGCACCCCCAGCTGTACCGTTGGGCTCTGTCCACCGGCGCCCCGGCGGATTGGGAAACAGAAGAAGGGGCCTGCGCCGTCCCGCCTACGCAGGCCCTGAGGCGTTTCCCTGAACACCGGCAAGGTCTGGGCATCGCACGCTGATGTGGCCCAGCTGTCCGCACGTCCAGCAAACAGGAGGGTCTCGGCGAGGACGAGCACCGCGGCGTGAAGATTGTAGAGACACGCCTCGAACCAGTTCGGTCAATTCGGCCGCCCAAGCTGGCACCCCCTGGCCCGGGGCTTCCGGCACCGCAGCCCTCACCACCGGGTCATACTCGCTATGGTCGCACCCCGCAGAAGCCACCACGGCCTCCCTCTCCAAGGCCATCTCCAGGGCCTCGTGCAGATTGCGGGGGTGGGAAAGTTGAGTCTGGATGCGCAGCTCACCAGGGATAATGGCGCGGATGAACTGGTCTCTGGCCAGCTCGTTCTGCACGTCGATGGGCATGTGGGCATATGCTTTCTTCGCTAGCATCTCAATGTCATTAGCCAAAGCGCGAAGCGGCTCACCCGGTTGTCTCCGTCTACTCGTCAGTTCGGACCGCAGGACAGCAGGCTGGCCACACTGCCCAAACCGCCGCTGCAGAGCACCAACCAGAGCCCTGTAGTCACCCCTCTCCGCTGGGCTAAGCAGCAGCAGGCATGCCAAAGCGTTGTCAGTGAGGCACAAGGCTAGCTGGAGTGCTTTAGTGTCTGTGGACCAGGCCGCAGCATGCGCTAACAGTTCAAATTGAGCATGGAAGGCCTCCCAGTCAGCCTTACCGGAGTACTTGGGGGTTTTCACATTTGCCTGGCAGGGCCGGGCGCCACTATCGCCAAGCACGGGCCCCGCGCTGTTCGGGGCGGGCGTCTCCGCACCCGCGTATATTCCTGCAGTCGATGGGCTAAAGCCAGCGGCGGCCGCCAGGCCTCCGGCAGTCCGTCTTAGGCGGGCCAAACGCTCTCCGGCACTGTCCGCTCCCTCAGGACCCAGCGTGCCCCCAAAGTCACTGTCCATAGCCTCTCTCTTGATCTTCGGGCGGGCCCCGGCCACATCTCGCTGCGCTGCCATAGTTAGCGCAGGCTGTCAACTGAGGTAGCCGAAGCAGGGCTAGCCGACGGTTAGCAGTCCCACTTCTGACACCAATGTAACGTTGTAAACACACTTCCACAGTCGGCGATGTTCACAACAAAGGTCGTCTTTATTACCAGAAAAACGGCTGCTGTAGGCCACAGCCACGCCAACCACAACTACAACAACGGAACAGCAACACACACACACAGGCAAGCTCTCGGTCTTTTCTCTCTCTCCATGCTGCCTTCACGAACCTCCCGAACAGTCCGAAATCCCACAACATCAACACGCTCTCCAACTAAGAGAATCGCTACAATACATTTGATGTGTTTTCAATGATCTATTGTGAAAACCTTTTGTTTTCCACAGTGCCCCAGCTCTCCTGAACTGGGTCTGTAGTTATATGATGTAAAGGAAAAAGTGTGTCCTCAGTTATAATGTGGATATTTTCTGGAATTAGAAGAAAAATGTGCTCGTATGCAAAAACCTGTGAAGTTCACGGAGTTTCCAAAAAGAAGGAAATGAACCATAAACGCCCAAAAAAACAAGAGGAGGCGGTGCTTAAAAAAAGTCAGAAATGTGTCTGCACCCTGTTTCCCATGATGCCCCTCTGAGCACAGGTGAACAGGTGGGAACTTTTCTACATGCTGAGGCTCACTTCTTCAATTTACAGACCAGCCTCAAACACGCTGTTTGGCAGCATACACACAAACCTCCTCCATGCACCTAACTGACCTGTGGGGGCAGCAACACGCAAACCTAATAGAAGAAGAAATGCTTCCGGTGTGTGAGCGGACTGTCATGGCGGCTCCCTGGCGCAGGTGAACCTGTTGGTGTTTTTCGGGTTGTTCACGATGAGCTGTGAGGACGACACGAGCCGTGTCAGGTTGAGAGGACGACCGTAACCGGAGGCTCGGGACGCTGTCCGGTCAGTCTGTGCCAAACCTCTCTCACACGCACCGCATTTCACCGCTGTCAGGTAATGACATGTGCACGAACTACACCTGACACTTCAGGTGGGCTCCCCGGTCCTGTTTTCGTGTCCGGCTCTGATTAAACGTGATTATTGGTCAGCAAACATTTGATTTTCAGCCGTTCCTTCTGCAGGCAGCGGGCCGGAAGTTGAACCGAATTACATCCAAAACGATCGTTAACAGCTCCCAGCCTTCATATTTTCTGAAATCGATGATTTTGTCATTATTGATCAGAACTGTTAAGTCTCACTTTCACATTCGGCGTCTGAATAAATCAGGTTTTCCTCGTGGTTCCTCTGATATCAGACTGTAAACAGAGTGACCGGCTCTACGCCGAGCGTCATTTAGAAAATATTATATTACTATATTTTTTCTATTTTTGGTGCTGAGATCTTTCAGAACAAAATCTAAACCGTTATTACTGATTTGATGGACCCTTCAGGTAAATTCGGCATCCATTTAATCCACCAATCAGCTTTCATCTCATCATGTTTAGACTTTCTATACTGCTGCGTACTTAATGCATTAGTCAGGGGATTGTGAATCAGTCAACTTTTATTAAAAAATTAATCCTCCCAACAAACAATAAAATCAGAAAGTGGTTTTTAGTGACGAGGTGAGGTGCCGGTGAGACTGGATCCTCTTCCGAGCCTCTGAGAACCTGAAGCCAACCTTAGAACTGTTTCAGACTGAGAGCTGTGAGCAAACTGATTCAGAGCATCAGAAGAAATCATAGAAATGTTCCCGCAGTGTGTCACACACTCACCTGATTGTTCCCGCAGTGTGTCACACACTCACCTGATTGTTCCCGCAGTGTGTCACACACTCACCTGATTGTTTCCGCAGTGTGTCACACACTCACCTGATTGTCTGCTGCCTGCTCTGAGGACGTGTCACTTGCGTGGTTTGTGTGCATTGAAGTTGATTGTGCAGCTGACGGAGAGGAGCAGACACACCCCTGAGTGAAAGGCTCAATCCTAACGGACCGCCATCCTGAAACTTCTGACATGAGGAGCACACACTTCCTGAGACTGCGTCCTGATGATGGTGATGTTTAACCTGCAGATGTTTGTTCTCTCACACAGTAACATTAATGGTCACCTGAGCCCTCTGCAGCCATGTACATGATGTCATCCGCAATGCGGGGTGCCCGACGACTCGTCCACGGCGACCCGGCTCTGATCTGTAACTTCCTGTCTCCGGGCCTGCTCCCACCTGCCCGGTGCGCTGCCCCGCTGCTCACCTGTCAACAGAGCAGAAAATTTGCTTTCAAGCAGGTGAGTGTGTCTTCAGTGAAAGTGATGGTGTAGATGACGGTTTCCTTCATCTGTATGAATAAAGATTTAGTAGGTAATAGTAAAGATCATTTGTGCCTGCAGGTCAAAGGTCAGAAGAAAGATCATAAGAACCAGAAGGTCAAACCCAAGTCAGATAAACAGGAAGTGGAGATCCAACAGGGGATGACGGCGGCGGCGCTCGCCAAGGCCATGAACAAAGACTTCGGTAAGGCTCACAGAGAGTATACCGATGGAGGAGCTACTGAGACGTCAGCCGTTGCTTTCTGAGGCCCCACTTTGAGGCTGTCACCATCTTGGTTTTTAAAAAAACATGGATGTGATGAGGAGGGGCGGGACTATGAAACTGCAGTTTTGTTAACTAGTAACTTGTCAATCACACGTTAGGCAGTGAGCGCTGCACCACCTAGTGACAGATTTAAGGCTCTTTTTCATTAGCCTTGTTTTTCTGACATGGAAGCTGCTGTAAATAAAGTTTTCTTTGAATCTCAGACCACGTGCTGGAGGCTCTGCTGAACACAGCGGTGGATCTGGACTCTCTGGAACCCGACACGGTTCTGGAGGAGCGCTGGATCAAGGAGGTGGTGACGAGGTCTGGGATGAAGTTCAAATGGGCCAAACTGAGTGCGAGCAGAGAGCGACCCAACAGAGACGCCTACAGAAGGTGACTGCAAGTGGCTCTGATGGGTTTTGTTTCTAACTCACTCCAGCGGTTGGTAAAATAAAGTTCTCTGTGACCCCCCCCCCCCCCCCCCCCCCCTTAGACCAACTGCCGATCCCGCCTTCCTGGTGCCCCGCCCCCCGGTGGTGACCATCATGGGTCACGTGGACCACGGTAAGACGACGCTGCTGGACAGTCTGAGGAAGAGTCAGATTGTGTCCACAGAGGCGGGCGGCATCACGCAGCACATCGGCGCCTTCCTGGGTAACAGCACGCTTTAAACGTTATTTAAACACACGAAATGAGCTAACGTCAGCTGTGTTTATTGATCCGTTCATTCTGATCAATCATCAGTAAACAGAACTTCCTGTAGACCTTTCAGATTAAAATGTTTTGTTAGTAAAGTTAAACTGAAAGATCATGATGCTCTTTAATGAGGTTTTCTTGTGAAAATATTCAGGAAGTGCTGAGTTTCACTTGAAGGTATATTTAAAATAGTTTTACTCGCTGAGTCTGAAACCATCAGCTCTCAGATGGCGCTAACTGCCATCGACAACGTCCTTCACGTTTCATCTGTGTTTGTTTAAGAAAGAGTGCTGAAGCGTCGTAACAAACCGCTCCTGGTATTTTCCTCCAGTCCAGCTGCCCACAGGTGAGAGGATCACCTTCCTGGACACTCCGGGTCACGCCGCCTTCTCCTCCATGAGAGCCCGTGGAGCTAACGCCACAGACATTGTCATCCTGGTGGTGGCGGCCGATGATGGCGTCATGAACCAGACGGTTGAGTGCATCCAGCATGCCAGGAGGGCCAAAGGTAGGAATTCCACGTGGCAGTAACAGCTGAGGCCTCAAATGAAGCTTCATCCTTGTGTTTTTACTGGATTGCTGTTTTACTTTGTTCTCTTGTCTACGTCTAATGGTGCTTCCACTCTTTTCGCACGTGTTTCAGTCCCGATGATCGTGGCAGTGAATAAGTGTGACAAGCCTCAGGCTGACCCTCAGAGGGTCAAACAGGAGCTGCTCGCTCACGATGTCGTCTGTGAGGAGTTTGGAGGAGACGTTCAGGCGATTCACATCTCTGCTCTGAAAGTGAGCATATCAATAAATACAGATATCAGTATCAATACAGATGATTGATGGGTGCAGATCTCCCAAAATGCAGTGCACAAAGGACATTTAAACTGATCACAGAACAGAGCAGATATAGAACGGTGAAGCCAGCGGGTAATAAACCAGCAGTCTGTGCAGAGCAGCAGTGGAGGAAGACTGAAATAAACTGAAATGCCTCCAGAAAAGAAAACTAAATATCTTATGTCAAATATTAGGTAAAGACCTTTACAGTTAACCCAAACCTGCTGCTGTAAACTAAAGATGTCATTGATGCTGTTGTCAGGGTAACAACCTCTTGGCTCTGGCTGAGGCCACGGTGGCGTTGGCGGAAGTTTTGGAGCTGAAGGCAGAGCCTACTGGCCTCGTGGAGGGGCTTGTCATCGAGAGCAGAACCGACAAAGGCAAAGGGTGAGTGTGGACTTCGGTTAACTGGAAACATCAGAGTTTAAACGGACCCGGTAGAACCAGCTTTGTCTCCTCAGGCCCGTAACGACGGCCGTCGTCCAGCGAGGAACATTAAAGAGAGGCTGCGTGCTGGTTGCTGGAAAATGTTGGGCTAAAGTCCGCTTCCTGTTTGATGAGAACGGGCAGGCTGTGAAGGAGGCGGGGCCGAGTACTGCGGTGGAGGTGGTTGGCTGGAAGGAGCTGCCATCTGCCGGAGAGACCATACTGGAGGTCGAATCTGAGGTGAGGTCCAAATGCTGCACGGCGAGGTCTGACCTCAGAGCTGCCGGCTTAAAAATAAAACAAGACATAAACAGGATCCTGAAGTCATTTCACAGTGTAATCGCTAAATGTCTACTCATGATAAATACTTTTTTATTTATTATTTTTTTATTTATTTATATATATATATATATATATATATATATATATATATATATATATATATATATATATATATAAAATTTGTTTCCTGTCAGTCTCTTCCATAATAAGAGCTCTCCCTCTTTGGCTCCTGCAGCAGCGAGCACGAGAGGTGGTGGAGTGGAGGGTTTATGAGGAGGAGCAGCGGAAGCTGCAGGAGGAGCAGAGCCTCATCGAGGAGAAGCAGAAGCTCCACCTGGAGGAGTACCGCAGGGAGAGGGAGGGTCTGTCCCACCTGAGCTGGAGGCAGAGGAAGGTGGCGCTTTACCGCACCAACAAGACTCGCTTCGCCATGAGGCCCAGCGAGAGGACACAGAACGACCAGCTCAGTCTGCCGCTCATCATCAAAGGTACATACAAAGCCAAACTCCAACAGGCTCCTCCTGCTGATGTCACTCTAACCAAACAACGTTTGACCTCAGGTGATGTGGATGGCACGGTGGAGGCCATCCTGAACATCCTGGACAGCTATGATGCTCAGCAGCAGTGTGACCTGGAGGTTGTTCATTTCGGCATCGGGGACGTCACAGAGAATGACGTCAACATGGCTGAAACATTTGGCGGTATGAGCAAAATGTTTTAATTCCTGTATGTTGCTCTGGAGTCTTGCTATGCCCATCAAACTGCTTTACCTCAAATTCATGATGGTTTAAAGAGTTCACTACTTAAAGCCCAAAACACATCTGCAACATAGGGTCGACATAGGGCCCTCCTCCTGATGCCTTCTTACACAGCCGATTGGATGCGTTTCTCCTTCAGGCTCCATCTACGGCTTTAATGTGAAGGCGAGCCGCAGCATCGAGCAGCTGGCGGCGAGAAACGGCGTCCCGCTGAGACTGCACAACGTCATCTACAAACTGGTGGATCAGCTGAAGGAGGAGCTGAGCGGCAAATTGCCGCCGCTCGTGTCTGAGAACACCATCGGTGAGTCAGCTGTTAACCTGATCACGTGGTCACATGACCATGCCTGACCTGAGGTGGCGCTGAGGGGTGTAACTACAAATCAAGATTAATTGGTCAGCGAGCTGTGTTAAACTCACTGTCACCAAAGCATTGCCTGTTACATCCCCATGATAAGTGACACCTCATCTGGTCAGCAGCAGGCGATGTTCAGTGTGTCAGCTTATTTCCAGCATGTTCTCAGTGATGCAGACTCTCTGCTGGGAACACGTTTGTCTGAGACCTCTGAATGAAGTTACAGAAGCTCAGACTGAACTTGCACAGATTCATGCAGGAAATGTCTAAATGTTGTTCTGCTTGATTCTAACTTGTGTCCAGTCTCGGGTCAGATGCTGCCAGCCACACCCCTTTCACACGGGGGAAACCCCTGGGGTACCTTAGTGAGCTGATAGCCAGCTTAGTGTGACCATGACCATGTTTGGGTGAGTCCAGGTAACGGGAAGATATAAAACTGCATTACCTGCTCAGGTGGGAACGAGGCAGCAGCTGGACCTGCTTTAACACATCTTTTTGGCATTTTTGTAAATAAAGCTGCATCTGTGCTTATCCAGGAAACTTCAGGGTCATGCAGGCTGTTCAGTTCCTGTTTTGATCACCATGGTAACTATTCTAACTTGCTCACAGGTGAAATCGCTGCCTTCTGATCAATCAGATCTCTAGAAAAATCGCATTCAGTCCAACTGAGCATCGATTACCGTGGTGATGTAAATGGGTAGGAAGTGAACCACTTTCATAAGCCTGAAGCTGGATAAGCCCAAATCAAGCTTCAGGACAGAGCTCAAGAGTTCAGTGTCTCAGGTGACGAAGGCTTCCTCCCCCCTCTGGTGCAGGTGAGGCGTCGGTCATCGCGATGTTTGACGTCACTGTGGGAAAGAAAAAGGTTCCCGTGGCCGGCTGCCGTGTTCGGAAAGGTCAGCTGGACCGGCGGCTGAAGTTCAGACTGCTCCGAGGCCAGGACACGGTGTGGGAAGGTGAGACCAGAACTGGACTGTGGGCCCAGGAGCAGAGCAGGAAGTGGACTTGTGTTGTTCTAATCTTCTTCCAATGTTTCTGCAGGTTCTCTGGTGGCGCTGAAGCACCACAAAGATGACGTGCAGACGGTGAAGGCAGGGATGGAGTGCGGCCTGTTGGCTGACGTCAGCTTCAGAATCGGTGATGTCATCCTATGCTTTGAGGAGGTGGAGGGGCCACAGGTTATTTCCTGGGACCCTGGCTTCTGAACGCGAAACTGCACATGAACCAGAGACGCTCAGAAACAAACGGACAGCTGATGTTTAGTTTCACAGACGTTTATTGAAAACTGAACAGGAAGTAGATAAAAATTCAAACTGGACAGACACACGTCTGAAAATCGTGCTCTCTGTTTGGACAGTGCTTCTAATAAAATACAAACTTGATTTGCTGATTGGTTCGGACAGGTGTTAGCAGCTGATGTCACATCAGGAAAATAAACTAAAAATATTCTTATTCATTATTCTGAACTGAACTTTCCAGAACAGGAAGTGGACTGAGATCCACTTCCTGAGCGTTCTTCCGTGGACTTAAGGAAAAGAAGTAAAGAAACGTTCCCTCATTTCTTCTTGGTCTTTGTGGGTTTGGCGAGCAGCGCCGGGTCTATCTGATCTGGACTCAGTCCTCTGACAGCGAAGAGTCGAGCGGCGCGCTCTGACAGCGTTCCTCCGCACTTCAGCCCCCGAGACATCAGTTCCTCCTTCAGAACGTCCAAACCGAGAGCTTCCAGCTGCTGGACAGACGACGCTGAGAACAAATCCAGGTTCTGCAAAACAAAACAGGGTTAATGATCACAACATCTGACCACAAAGTGCACTGCAGTGGTTTGGAGTCTATTAGATAAATATACTTCTATTTGTTCATGTAAATGAGGAGTGTTCTTCACACACTAAGGTTAAGTATGGAGGTCCACAGGGTTTTGTGCTAGGACCAGGAACTTTTGTCCTGCAGATGTCAGACTTTATGCACCAGGTGCCCACCTGCTGAGATGGCTCACTGGACTCTGATGGTTTGGAAAGGCCAGGAGGGTCCTGGTCCTCTGAGGGTCTCTCAGTCTGTTCTCTGGAGATCTCCTGTGGGTTCTCGTTTTTAGAAGATTCAGGAGGGTCCTGAACCTCTGAGGTTTGGACGCTCTGGTTTCCTGAAATTTCTGGAGGGTCCTGGTCATCTGAAGGTCCCTCAGTCTGATTTCTGGAGGTCTCCTCTGAGTATTGTGGGGCTCTGTTGATTTGACTGTCTGAGGAGGAGCTGGAAGAGAACATTTCTATTAGACATAGTTAAATGAAGGTGGATCTGGTCATCTGTGCTCTCTGCTGGTCTTTACCTGCTGCCCTCCTCAGGCTCTGTCTCCTCTCTCCGTGTTGTCATGGTAACGGTGGCAGCAGCTCTACAGCTCGAGGAGGAGGATGTGGACGGAGCTTCGTCGTCCTCTGAGCTCAGCAGCTCTTCCATCTCCTCCAGCCCTGTCCTGTGAGCACACGCCAACACGTGAACTAAAGATGTGCATGTTCTGTCATTTCCTACACGCCAACACCCGACTGAACCAGAACCTTCTCTGCTTTCCTTTCAGCTCGCGCATCTGTATTTTGTTGTTAAGTAACAGACGTTGCAGTTCAAAGGCCGCGGGCGGTGACAAAACCCAATAAAGCTGACAGGCGTTCATGGGCTCCACACCAGCAGGTGTGCCGGGTGGGGGGCATTCCTGTGGCCTCGAGAGCTTCAGAAAAACACTTCATCAAATCTTAAAGACTAAAACAATAAAACTGAATGAAGTTTATGCTGTTTTCCAATAAATCACTGATAAAACCTAATTAAGTGATGCTGAGTTCAAGAATACCAGTAAAAAGCTTCAATCGCATGCAGTTTTTCACAAAACACACATTCATTTCTTCACATAGTACATTAGTGCTCATTGTATTTCAGCAGCTCCAACACAATGTGCATGTTTTCGCAAGTTTCTGTTAACTGGACAGAATGACAGTCAGTACAGATGCAAAGAAATCACAATTTATTCAGGAGGACACAAAGACCCTGACCAGAAGGTGAAGTCAGTGACTGCAGCTCTCGCTGCTTCCTTTAGCCCACGCTTGGAGGTTTTCTAGTCGGCAAACTGAATGATGTGCCCTGGGCTCATCTTTGTTACCAAATAAGCAAAGTATGCCTTTTCCACAAAACCTCTTCGGATGGTTTCCCGTTCATGGATTAAGCATGGTCCTAGACTAAAAGGAAAAAGTCAATGAAGACCACAATAGGAAAAAAATATTTAGTCCAGGATTAGACTTAATCCCTGTACGGGAAACTGGGCTCTTGTATTTGCAGTGTAGTGGCGCATCTACAGATACAGCAGAAAACATCTGGATCATGTTTACATTACCAGTTGTGAAAAACCAGGATGTGACGACGAGAATATTCTGATTTCCAAAAATAATATCCAAAGTGTTAGTAGGGATGTGCGATACTGACAAAAAATATTATCGATATTTTCTGTAATTTTTTCTATAACGATAACGATATTTTGCATTATTAAAAATGTGTTCTTCAAGAAGTGCAAGCTGGTAAAATAAAACACTTAAATCAGTGTTTTTGACATTTTAACTTATTATTTTATTTTATTTAACCTCTATTTAACCAGGAAAAATACATTGAGATTAAAATCTTTTTCCAAGAGTGCCCAGGGCATGACAAATGTAAACTTTGGCGAGTTTTTCAAAAGCAATCGCTCAATATGGAAGACTTGACAGAAGGAAAAAAAATTTTTTTTTAAAAAGAGGCTGTCCAGGGGGATTCCCCCTACATTATAGCAAAATAAAATCACAGAAACTACACACCCTCATCTGATCAGAATCCGCTTCTGGCAGACCGCGTCAGTATTATCACGGCTCCAAACAGGTGAGCTCCGAGAACGTCGCTGGGCTCGACGCAGTGATTGTAACATACCTACTTTAACTTAAAGGATATTAACATCATCCATCTTCCTCTTTATCCCGCTAGTCATATTATATTCCTCATACTCGATGATGGACCAGGTTAGTTGTCCAGCTATCCGTTTTCTTACAAAGTGTGCAAACTGCAAACCACCTCCTCGCCTAGGAATTAAGGCAGTAGACTGCCAGGCTGGTGATGTCTGAGTTTCTTCCCCTGGTGCAGTGTGTTCACTCATTTCCAGCTTTAGGTGTGTTGTTTAGGCAGCTATGCTAGCGCACAGTATGGGCACTCAATAAGCACACGCAGCAGCCTATACTAAAGGATAAAGTAGTGAACGTGTGGAGCCGAGGCATTTGTTTTCTTTTTCCTCATTAGCATACTCAATAATGTCAGCTTGCACATCGTTAACACGGCAATTGTGATATTATCATAGACCAGGGATCTTCAACTCTAGGCCTCGTGGCCCAGTGTCCTGCAGGTTTTAGATGTCTCTGCTTCAACACACCTGAGTCAAATATAGAAGTCATTATCAGGACTCTGGAGAACTTGACTGCATACTGAGGAGGTAATTCAGCCATCTGAATCAGGGGTGTTGGATCAGGGACACATCTAAAACCTGCAGGACAGGGGCTCTCGAGGCCTGGAGTTGAAGAGCCCTGTCATAGATGATATATATCGCACACCCCTAAGTGTTAGATTTCCTACAGCAAATACAAGACAGGGCTGCGTGACCGATTGTAACTGTGCCTGCATTAGATCAGAGTGACACTGATGGTGTGTTTCTTACTTCCTGTCTGAGTGACTGCATCATGGCCGCCCTCTTCAATCTCATCAAAAACAAAAAATCCATCACTTTAATTTTACTGTGTTTAAAAGACTCACCAGAACCCCCCCTCCTCCTCCTCCTCCTCCTGCCTGTCTTCTTCGACTTCTTCTTTGCCGGCTCCTCGGTTTGATCAGAGATTGCCCTCTTGTTGCCAGAGACGTCATCTACCTTCACCTGGCCGCTGGAGGATGCCTGCAGACCTACAACAGTGACACAAATGCCGTCACACACCGGCAGCATCACGCTCTCAATGTGCTTGTTGGGCAGTGCCCATGCTGCTGACCTTTGAGCACCGAGTCCTCGAGTCGCTCAGACAGGTCATGGCACTGCTGCTGGTACTCGGTGTCGCTGAACTGGTGTTTGGGCTCGTTGAGCTTCCTCTGCAGACGCTCCAGACGCCGCTGCTCCTTCTCCGCCTCACGCTCCGCCTGCTTCTTAAGCCACTCCGCCATCCTGCCGCACCACAGAAGAACAAAGAATCTCCATTTTCACTCACGTTCAGGATCAGACACCAACCAGAAACTGGTGGAGGAAGTGACCTAATTTCCTGTTTCTCTGGGAGTGGGATGATGCTTCACAGGTGGTCGTTTCACTGCTTTCAGGTGTTGCACAGCCGTGAGCTCTGTTCACAAAATCAAAGCTGCCGCTCCGCTGCACTCGCCCATTATTTCATTACGTTTGTTCAATGAGAGAATAAAACCTGAGTGCCATCCCTTTTCCTTCCTCATTTAAACTGCATTTTATGGCACAGTAGTTGTTCGTGTGACACCATTTTCTGCTGCAAAGACTGAGCTGGAAGGTCTGATCAGATCCTCAGCTCCGCCTCTCCATCAGGATTTATGAGCCCAGCTTTAGTCTGATCTCAGATCAGTGCAAACACCTGCTCACAGGGAGAAAAGATTGTGTCACCTGTACTGTGCTGAGGGCTGATGCAGCCCAGATGAAGAGGAGCAGAGCAGTGAGAATGTTCCTTGGAGCTTTAACACGAGTTAACGTCAACCTGATCAGGATTACAGCGACGCCATCTGCAGAGCTACAAACGCACCGTTTCTCTCCTGTGCAGCTGGAATCAACACCTGAAACAGCTGGATTTCAGAAAAACTTGGAGATACCCGATGCTACCTCAACCTTCACACACAGTGAGCCAGACTGGACCGTCTGGTGTTCCAGTATCAGGTTCTACAGGGATTCATTTCACATGGTTAAAAGACGCAGCAGCTGTTATGGCTGAAATAAAGCCTGACTGCACATGTGTGTAATACCACCCTGAGCCAAAAGGATGGCACAGTGAGTCAGTCCAACATTCAATCAAACTATGAGCTCAAATCTGTAACATCTGCACAGGAGTCATGTTCCCATTTCCCTGGAAACAGTCACGGAAACAAGCTCAGTAAAAACAGGCAGTATTAGGGGCGCGGTAAGCCCACAGAGGCAGCTGATAGAGGGCGGAGCCTAATCATCATTAGGAACCCTCTTCATGTTTGAGTAAAACTATGCCTGTAACGTGTTAGTGGGCCGCATGTTTTACCTGAACGTCTGCAGGTAGCCAGTGCAGCAACAACGCCTGTGACTGTGAGACTAAAAGGAATATGGCTGAAACGTCACAGTAGTAGCTTCCTACAGGTTCTCGGCTACTCTGAAACGACTCTGCCAATGACCTCCGACCTCTGTGCCGGGTCAGGTTTGGCTGAGGGACGTCCATCCTCCTCTGAATGCGTTTGGTTTTGTTTCCTTCCCGCACGCGCCGCTTTTGGGGTTGTGAAAAAACTTTGTGGGGAACTCCTCCCTCGCTCTCTGCTAACACGTGTCTGCCGAGTCACACGAAGCACGACAACAAAAGAGAGGCGCAGGGAGGTGAAGTAAAGTGTACGTGAGCGAGAGGAGCACCATCTGCACAGCGTGTCCCTGAGCCAGCATCAGAGCAGAGAAACTGTAGCGCGTATCCGACACCAACGTGATTGATATCTGGATCGATTCTTGAAACCCTTCTGATCAAATGCTGCCACCTGCTGTTGGAAACTTGTATTACTTTTAGCTGAATTTTTACAGGACATACCCTCAAAGACTGCAGACTGATGTCACTACCTGTCTGATCTGAATCACAGGGAAATGTTTCAGCTCCAGACTTGAACTGACCAGGACACAACACCCACATCTGTGACTCACTCTTTCTCGTGGTTGACATCTCTGAGTCTCCGCCCACTCAGGTCCCTGCAGGCCTCTCGATTGGTCGTCTTTTCAATCTGAGCGCCAAGCGCTCGCAGCATCGATCCAAACCCTAAAACACACGTTTCACATGTTACTTTCAGCTTTTCATTGGCGGGAACACAGGCATCTCCTTCCTCTTTACTGACCTCCTTTCCCTCCGCGAAGGCGGGGCTCCAGGTGATAGACAGCTCCATGCTGCAGGGGATCATCCAGGTGTGCCCGCCGTCCGTCTCTGATGACATAGAAATCCTGGAAACACAAAATCTCTCTGAACCCACTGTGCAGCTCACAGCCTCCCTCACATCTCCGTTTGTCTCGGTCAATAATGCTGCACTTCAATTTCATCAGCTGAGTGTGTGTGTCTGTCTGAGTGTAAGTCTGTGTGTGAAAGTAACAGATTGATTTCGGAGGCTTCTGATCACCTCCACGCTGAAGCCGCGGATGACCGCGAGCAGGATGATCCCAGTTTTCTTAATCCGAGTTTATTAAATCTGAAAATCACGTACTGAATAAATAGAGACGAACCTGTGGATCCTGAAAGTTCGGAGCTGCTCGGATTTCGTGATGATTTGTAGATTTACTCGATAAAGTTTGGAGTGAAAAGGTTTTTTAAAGAGTTACTCCAAGGTTACGTTCTTTCTTCGGCCGGGTTAAACTCGGCTTTTCAGCTTTGTTTGAATTAGCATAACATTAGCACAACATTAGCACAGCTGCTAGCATACAGACACGGAGTCCATTTAAATCCCCTAACACGGGTCAACCCGGGTAAACCTGCCTCAGTCTCACCTGCGGTAACGGGGCAAGCCGGTCTAGGACGTGCTGGACCACAGAACCGGCCGGAAACACGCAGGTAGAAGCTCTAATACCCGGAGCGTTCACCAGCACCTCCATGATGTACAGTACGCCTGCGTAGTTCTTTTTCGTGTGTTTCGTCTTCTTTTTCGGCTTCTTCTTCTTCTGCTGCTTGCTTCTTCTTTCCCTCAATATAAAGCGTGTTGGGGTGCACATAGCGCCACCTGCAGAGCCGGAGTGTAACAGCACAGACTCACCTGCACGTGAGTCAAGACAGTATGATGTGCGAAAAAGTGATTTCCAACAAAAATGTCTGTTGTAAAGGACTTTTTGGCCTTTAATCTGTCAAATACATCCGTCATTCTGAGCCAGAAATAACACCCCTGTCACAGGTAGACGCTGCAATCCATTTTTGACAACACTGGGCAAATGTAGTCACTGTGATTATCTCCTGATTTCTGGCTCTGAGGGGGGCGGCGGCTGCGTCACTGACGCCTCAGAAACCTTTGAGCTGCTTCTGTCTCTAAAGGAGCTCCTCCGAGCTTCAGACACGTTCTCCATCTTCATGCAAAGTTCTGATTTTTCTTTCTCTGGCTTTCTGTTTGAAAGCTGCTGCTCCATCTGCAGCCTCAGGCGGCGCTCGGAGTGTCCTCCGCAGGAAGTACACGATCAGAGAGCTTCCGGTAGTGTGGGACAACATGGCGGCGTTGTGCAGGGTCGTGACTGGGCTCCGGTTGTCCTGTCCGGTCCTTCTCCAACGGGCTCCTCAGGAGCTCGTTCAGCTCGGATTCCAGCTCTGCGGACAGACCCAGGTCCGGCTTTCGCCGCCGCCTTCGACCAGCAGACGGAGCTTCAGCGGGAGGGGAGAGCTCCGCGGCCGGCCCGAAGGGCTCCTTTCCTGGCCGGGAGGACTGCTTCGCCTCGTTGCTGCGCCGGTCCCCGCTGATCCAGATGGGTCCGGCCAAAGACAAGGGTGGTAGTCGGGAGAATCTTCCGCGTGGTCCAGGATGACCTGTACATCGACTTCGGTGGGAAGTTCCACTGCGTGTGCCGGCGGCCACCCGGAGGGGAGAGCCTGCAGCGGGGCTCCAGGGTCCGTTTGCGGCTTCAGGACCTGGAGCTCACTGCCCGCTTCCTGGGAGCCAGCACCGACACCACGCTGCTGGAGGCCCAGGCCGTGCTGTTGGGCCCGCTGGACGGACGGGAGCACCAGAATCGCGACTGAAGCCATGCAACGGAACTGGACTGACACCAGACAGGGGTTTGAGGTAGAGGAGCTGGGTCTCCTGCAGGAGGTGGAGGGTCGGACTGTGGACCGCACAGGTGGATTCAGGTGGACTCTGTTGCTGAAATATTCTGAAACTGTGTGTACGGACGCTCAGGTGTGCCCGAAATAATCATTATTTGTAAATAAATAAAATTTCCTTTGACTCTGAATTGAACTTGATTGTCTTGTCATGTCACTTTTTACTGTTGAAACAGAATGACCCCTGACCCTTAAGCCACGGTCACACGAAAGGGTTGAACAGCTGATGGTTTGTTTCATGAACCTGAACCTGCACTTGGTTTATCACAGCCGAGGTCATTAAAACACCGTTTGTGAGCATTAAGGAGGTCAAACAGCTTCAGATTATCTACGGCTGCTTCTGCTGTCACGGTGAGGAGGAGGAGCAGAGCCTCTGAAGGTCTGCAGGGCAGAAAATGTTTTATACGGCTCAGTGAATGTTTGAAGGGTCGAGCTCAGAGAAAGTTTCAGCAGACACAAAGACGCAACAGAGGAACGATGGCTGATCAATAACTTTATTTCTTCCTCCAGATGAAGGTGTTGAGTGAAACATCAGAACTGTTATTAGCACTTGAAATGTTTCCAGGAGACAAGTTCATAAAAGCTTTTCAAACATCTGGAACAGCTGCCATGATTGAGGATTATATGATTCCAGACTCTGGTTAATCTGTTAATTACCTGCACAGGTGAAGCACAATACCTGTGTGTATGTTCATGCAGTATATAAATATGTGGGTAGGCCGCTGAATATTTGGAGTAATATGTTTCTGCTGCTCTCATGTTTCAAAGATCTGCTGCAGCTTTACTGTAGCAGTACTGCAGTATTATAGAAGTGGAAGTAGTAGTAGTAGCTGCGCTGCAGCATTGTAGATTGCAGAGTGGTAGAGCTGTGGTGGTATGTTCTCCCTGGACGGGGCGCTCTGACGTTCAGGTGATTCAGCCGCACATGCACAGACAGAGCCACGAGGAGAGAACAACACACACACACACACACACACAGCAGCAGTCAGCACAGAATCAGTCACTTCATGCGAATCTTTGGGAGATAAAATGATTAACATGACTTCTGGAAAGTTTAATGATGTTTCATTTGAACTTTATAAACGACAATCATTCATAATTAAGAGATTCAGTTTGTGTGATTCGTGCAGGAGTTTCATGGATTATGAAATAAAAAATAAACCTGTATTTGACTGGTGCCATTATCCTTTACTCTTCACAAAACAGAAACACTGTATTTACGAAGAATATTTCATGAAACCAAAGCAAACGTGTTTGTCCTGCGGTCTGCTTCTAAAAGCTACCATCATTTTATTCAGCGGCATTTTCCCTCTGCAGTAGATGCTGAGGGCTTTTATTGTGAAAGACAGCAACAGGAAGAAGCCCTTTTCAGGGTGTGTTCAGATCGGGCCGTGACAGCAGCATCATTACTCAGCTCTAACGAACACCCGGGGCTGCCGGGATTCATTCTGCCTTTCCAGTGTGAGTCCCAGCTCGTGATAACCCTTCTTTTCTCACTCCAGGCCTCGCCTGCTCCACCTGGACTCCAAACAGAGTTTCTAGCTGAAATGGGGTATCTGAGTACTCTATGCAGCCTCTATTTCTTCCTGAACATTTTCTGACACATTTCTGGAACTTTTATGGAGCTCAGAGAGTGATGTGATGGTTTACCTCGATGATGTTCACCTCCACGGTTCCCGTCCCGTCTTTGTCCAGGTGCTGGAAGGTTCCTGACAGACAGACACAGAACACTTCAGGACATCATCAAACATCAAAACATGTCTTTTAGGAGTTCTTGGCATGCTGAACCTACGGAACATGGCCTCCAGTTTGATGACGCAGCAGGTGAAGTGTCAAAGTCAATGATCTCGTTGTCGGCGTATCGGGCCACCAGCATCTGATGCAGGCTTGTTGTTCAGTTTGAAACCTGAGGACAGAACAGATCTCAAGTCAGTTTAACCCAACAGAGCACGCTCAGAAATGATGCAACACTCTGGACAAATTACCGCCATTTTCCAGTGCCAGCCGCATCTCGTATGAGTTCATGCAGCCGGATTTATCCAGATCGAACTCTCTGAAGACTCCCTGAAAACATGAAACCAAACTCATCACATCACAGAGCTCACACAACTCATCTGATCAGCGGCTCAGAGAGTGAGCAGTCGGATGCTCTGAGGGCCACTTTTTTGAAAAGATGTTTAAAACCCACAAAAGAGAAACGTGGACCTCATCAACCAACTGATCAACCAGCACCAACAAGAGTCGTTTTTAGAACAATCAGACTGGAAGGAAAAAGATGAACTGATTCTGCTCATATTGGATGAAGTATTTAGTTTTGAAATTAACCTGTTACCTTTGACCTGCAAGCTTCAGGTGTTCACTCAGACTCACCAGCCACTTCCTGACCTTGTTCCAGAGAATCTGAAACTCCACCAGCCCGAGGCGAGCACTGCCATCTTTCTGAGATGGAGTCAAGGCCAACAGTCACTGGTCATCACTCTTTACCTGTCCTACCTGCCGGGCAGCGTTCATCACAGCAAGGATACATCCATGAGGTTGACCATGGCCCTGCAGGACTCCATGCTGAAGCCGTCAGTCTGCAGGTCTTTGTCTGCAAACAGGGCCAGAACAGAAACCAGGTCAGAACCAAAATACAGCTCTGCGACCAATCAGAAGGAGGATCACTCGCTTCCATCTGATCGATCAGCTGTTCTGCATCAGCTGATTATGTAATCTCATGAGTCAAACCACATTTAAAAGTAGGATCTGCAGAAATCATGACCCGGTTCCTCAGAAACAACTACCAACCTCATTTCAATGTAAGAACTATTTTCTTTTAACTGTCTACATCCACTGACTAAAAGAGGCGCGCAGCTCACCAACAGTAAAAGCTCAGCTGAGGGGGCGGGGCACCATCACAGGACAGCAGGCCCTTCCTTCAGAGCAGTGATACAATTAGCAGACTGCTGAAAGAAAATAGTTCTGACACAAAAGTGCCCACAATGAGGTTGGTGGATGTTTCTGAGTAACCAGGTCATGACATCACTGCTTTATATTTCATTTAATTGGCTGTTCGAGCTCCACAAGGTGAGCACCATTAGTTCCACTATACTGAAGAGCAGACCAAAATCACTACATCTCCAAACTGATCCTGATGGACAATCTGCACTGCAGATCAGAGGAAAGGTGAATTTCATTTTGGGGTGCATTGTTCCTTTAAGCTGTGGCATCTTAAAGTGTAGACAGGAAGTGAGACGGGACATCCAGGTTTTGTGTTTTAACCTTCAGAAATGTGCTCATCTGGCAGAAATAGGTGAGGAAGACTTACGTTTGGCCACGACTCTGTTGAGGATGGTCCTGAGCTCCCGCACTGAGATCTCCATGTCCTGAAGGGAGGAAACAAGAAGTAAACATTCTAACTGGTTCAGCTTGTTAACAGCAGAGAACAGTTTGATAAATGAACTCACTTCTCCAGACAGCTGAGCGAACATAGACCTGAAGGAGTCATCAATGGTCCTCTCTGACACTTCCTCCTGCAGAGAAGAAGAACAGGAAGTCAAAGGTCAACAACACAAAGCCATAAAACATCCAATATGCAACCTAAAAAGGACTTTTTTTTAACCTCTTCGCCAAAGTTTGCCACCACGCCGTCGTCCATCTCCCTGCAGAGAGTCACACACTGTCACTGAGAAGGCTTTTATTTGAAAAGTAAGGTGTCCAAATGGATTGTGATGGACTCACTGAGACTCAGACTGTTTCTCGGTGAACACTCTCAGGACGAAGTCCGCTTCCTTTGAGGGTTCAAAGGTTGACGGGACAATCAGGTATTCGCCGGGTGGCAGGCGGAACCTGGAGCTCACCTCTCGCAGGTTGATGAAGGTGTCAGAGCGAGCGCAAGAGGATTGACGCAGGAAGAAGTCCTTCTTCATGTGAACGCTAGGACAGCCTTGGGACTGGTGGACAGATGGACAGATGGCCGCTACCGCTGTTAGTTATTAATTTAAAAAAGTTAAAAATAAAGTGTTTGAAACTCACCTGCTCAGGTATCTGCAAATGAAAACAAACAGAGGAAACGTCACCAAACAGCAGAATAACAGTGTGTTTAAATCTTAACAGCATCAGACCTTTATGACCTCTGACCTCATAGATGGCGAAGCCAATGGTGTGCATGTCCTGGCCCTGGCGGCGGTAGCGGCGGCGATCTTTCTGCATCAGTGCCACCAGGAAGCTGCAGGCTTTCTCTTCGTCCTCAGGGTCATCGTCCTCTTCCAGCAGGGAGATTTTATACTGAGGGTTGATCCAGAAGGTGTCTGGAGGAGGGCATCATGGGATATGTAGTTATAACTCAAAAGGTGTACACAGGTATCACATGTTCCTGACTGTGAAGTGTTCCACAGGGCGGTATCCTGGGTACTCTACTGTTTTCACTTTAGAAGCTTATGATGTGAATTTCCATCTTATAAGTTTCAATAACCCCCTGAAGCTCATCCATATATTACCTGATCATCAGTAATCAATAAATGGAGCAGCGTAGTCATTTGAGTCAGACTGGTTTGAGGAATTCAAAAATTTGGCCTCCAAATGTTAAAAATATAGAAAAAACTAAGGTACTGAATCAACCCTGCCTCAGAGAACCAGCCCAAATTAAAACAGGTTTGAGAACCAATTATAATATATATGTATCATGATGTGGGATTACTGACAGAAGCTGAGCTTCATCTGCCAATCACTGGTAAAATTTTCACAGTAGCCCCTCCCACAGTCACTGACATCACAGGTTTTGACTTTATTCCAAGCATGTTTTTTTTTTTTAATGGAAATGTGCAGAACTAGTTCTAGATCAAGCACCAGCACAGTGTTGGTATTAAATAAGTGTATCTGCCCCCTTTTCTCACTGGGGTGGTTCCTGCAGCCCCCGGCGGTGCTTCCTCTCCTCCAGCTGCCCTCATACACAGCAGTGGTCCAGAAGCTGGTGGTGTCCTGACTGAGAGCGTCTGGAGTCAGATTGCATATCTCCAGCCGAGAGAACTGACGCAGGAACTCCTGGAACGACATCCTGACACACCCACAATTGTTTTAACATCTTCATCCTTTAAAGTCATCAGAGTCATCGTCACAGAGCAAACCTACCAGAACTCCCCGTCCTCCATCTTACACAGCATCTCGTCCTTCTCTGCCGAGTCGATGGCGTTCCACTCCGAGGAGCTGAAACACAGACACACGTTAAACTTTCCGCAGTTTCACTCCTCCTGCTGGTTTGAGGTCTGACAAACTGCAGCACTCACTTATCGCTCCAGGCTCCAGTCCACTCCACCTGACCCCAGGGGTTCCGGATCCGGATCAGAAGCTCCTGTCGGCGGCGGTACTCCACCTATGGGAAGACAAACATCCGAGATCCAACTCAAATGCTGGACATGTGGAGGAAAAGATTTTATGAGTTTGAAAACCAAACAAGGAAATCTAAACCCTGCGCAAAAACAATTCAATCAAACTTTGAATTTATTTGAACTTTTTCACAAAATGTATTCCTTTAATTTAAACTGTTTTCAGTTTCTGATGTTGGCCCTTTCATGGCAAAGGTCGTCCACTGTCTTGCCTTCATTAAATGTGGGATTTAAGACCACTGACTCAGTTCTTCCAGCACTTAAAAACTAATGAGAAGAAATAGGGGACCAAGGTGAAGGTTACCATTAGAACTGAGCTGTATATGGAGGTGATCTGACTTTACTCTTGGGTAAAAAAATTTTCAGGTTCTCTAATTTGTAGCTGAGCTCACCTGTCTGAGGCCTGTTACCGAGTAGGCGTGACCTTTGACCAGCTTCTTAAAGGTGACCGCCTCCATGTCGAAGGCACTGGTGATCTGAGGATGGAGCAGAAGGTTCTTTTATCAGTGCACACAAACACCACCATCCATCGTTACACTTAAAAACCCTTCACGTATCCCTTCAGATACTCTCTGAAGCTGAGACATCATTTCCTGTAACATAAAACGAACATCAGCTGTGATTCATGTAAAAATCTGTGGGACATTTTGTGTGTTTTGTATCTGAATCTGGAGATCAGAAGTGCAGAGTTTGAGTGTGTTGTGAGCAGACTGAGGTGTGACTGACGTCTATGGAGCAGCCGAGCAGAGAGCTCTCTCCAGAGCTTTGCTGATGATGCGATGAAGATTTCTGGGAGCCTTCTTCAACTCATACATCTCTGACACACCACCCGTAAAGTCCTCGAAGCCCTCGGTGGTGCTGCCGCCGGATAGTGCCTCATATGACCCGTTCAACCTCAAAAACAAGAAAAAACATGCAGTAAACAGAATTAACACGCAGACAGCATTCTGGGATCACGGTGAAGCTGGCAGGGCGTGGTCCATGCTGAAAACTATACAAGGACCATCAGTGAGGACCAGGCTGAGAGAAGAAGCTGAAACCACAAACTGCAGGTGGGCAGGTCTTACTTGGCGTAAGCTTTCTCCAGCAGGGCGCTCCAGAACTCAGTGCCTTCCGCCGAATGGACGAACATCAGCTCGCCATCTTTGACCGGCAGTCGGTCGTCAATCACCACGTCCACCCACTGCCCAAACTGCCAGAACTGCAGAAGAAGAACAGCTTCAGTCTGTGAATCAGTCACCTTTGACAGGTGTGTGCTCACATCATCCAACATCCTACTTGAACACATATGACAGGTGGGTGGCCATGGCCTGTGTACAGATGGAGTCTCACCTGGAAGTGGAAGATGCCGGCGTATTGCTGGCTGAAGCTCTGACCGTGAGGAACGACACGATGCAGCAGCCGCTCATTCAGCGTCAGAGAGCCGATCGCAGCCAGCAGCCAGCAGTCACCTGGAGGAGCACAGCACAGGTGAGACAGGTGCACACCTTACAGCCTCGCTGGCTTCACCTGGCAGAAAGCTGCAGTTGCAGCTGGTGCCTCTTTTCATTGGTCTCTGGTTGTTTTATCAACTTGGTCCGATTGGACGAACCTCAGGGGAGCTGCAGTGCCCCCTGTAGGCAGTCTGCTGTACATCACCTGGTGTTCCTGCAGTTTTATCTCAGGACAAAAGGCCCTAAAGCTGCAGTTAGCGCTGAGCTCAGATCAGATCAGGACGACTCTGAGTGGGTGATGATGATGGTGATGATGATGATGGTGAGTTCGGGAAATGTTTGTGATGCAGACTTACTCCATTATCCTAATGGTCTGTAGGGACACCCTAATGCTAAGCTAAATGCTAACAACACAAACAACATCACATTAAGCTGCTAATGCTTCAGACTAATGGAGTTTCCTCCGGACGTTCAGGATCAATACAGGTCAGAGAGTGCTGCAGGTGGATCTCGTAACATTGAGTTCTGCTTCGTCTACCCATGAACCTACTGCTCATCTTCTTTGTCGGAGGTTTGGATGAAGACCGAAATACCCAGAGTCCTGACCTGAAATCACTGAGCAAGTTTACAAAGAGCAGGAAAAAACTAAGCTGGTTCACCTTTGACGTTAAGGTGAATTCAGATCACGCCCACACAGAACCGCCCAGGTGTCGCATCTGCCTCTGGGGCTTTCAGGGCAGTGTGATTGACCACAATCTCAGTGAGTGGTAGTCTGAGCGATCAATAAAGGTGATTTTTTTTTCTTTATTTTTTACTTTAATGCATTAAATCTATATTATTAATGATATGAGATTCTCTTCTCTGCATACAACCATCCTGTTCCTGCTTGAAACTCCACCCTCTGTGTGTGTGTGTGTGTGTGTGTGTGTGTGTGTTTCTGTCTGACTTTAAATCAGAGTTCTTCACTTTTACATATTTCAGTCTGCATGAGGACACGATGAAGAGTGGAGAAGAGACGTATCACACACACCCTTACATGCAGACTGTGTGTGTTCATGTACTGTATGCACACAGAAATATGAAGACGACATTAAAAATAAGAGCAGGAAATAACCCCAACTGTAATTTAGAATATATATTACAACAATTTCAGTTCACCACACATGCTCTGAAAGTTTGTTTAGCTTCCATGTTTATATCAACACACATTCAGATGGACATGCTGGAGCAACACACACACACACACACACATATATAGTATAGTATATAGTATAAGAGCACTGTGCCCAGCGGTAAAATCAAAGACTTTAGATAAAAGCTCAAAGGGGCTCTGAGCAGCTCTGTAGATGTTTCTGCTATTTTGTCCACCTCCTGTTTATGACTGAGGATGGACAAAATACCAGAAACACCATTCAGTGGGAGCCAAACAGCTTTAAACATATTCAGGAGGACGGGTATTGATTGTTGCTTTTACTGATCAATAAGAGTGCAACATTAATGATGATGTTATTGTTATTGATTGATTATTACTGTTTAATTGTTATTGATCATTCAGTGTGACTCGTGCTTTTTACATAATGTGCCTCCAGCAGGTGGAGTTTAAAGGAGCAAGCAACAGCCTGTGCTCCGCCCACCGGTGGGTAGTGGTGGTGGTGTGGGGGAATGGAGTGGGCGGATTCATACTGATCATTCCTGTCCAATCCCAACAACACACACCCAGAACTGGGACTCCACCCAGCTGACTCACTGTGCTTGTGTGTGTGTTTGTGATTGAGAGAGAGAGACAGAGATACCAGTGTGTTGAGTCATACACACACTGGTGTTTGTGCCGGCTTGTTGTGTTTTCAGGGGTTTTACTTCCTGTTTTCCTTCTGAGAAAGGAGAGAGAGAAGAGGAGGAGGAGGAGCGCTGGTTGCTGCACTCTGAGTCTAGTTCATTACATTTTACTGTAACACCATCACATGAAGCATTAATATAACCATGAGTGCATTCATGTGAAAGAAGCAGAGTCTGCAGTAAGATGGACTGCAAAAGTGCATATATGCACTGAATAAATTTTATTTAAAGCATGAGGGATATGCAAACTAACATGAGTGCTCAGGATGGCTGCAGCTGCACAGTCACAGCTTAATCAGCCCGGCTGTGCTGACCGCTGCTGAACAACCACAAATACTCTGAAGCGCTCCTCTGCATTGAGAAGCACCCAAACAAGCCTGACAGAGGTCAGATGGTTCCTGGAACCTACACAAAGCTACCCTAAAGAGGCCTAAAGAGTTCAGTCACACAGACCATCAGATGCTGAAGAGCGAGGAGGAGGAGGAGGACTGAGGCTGCTGCTGCTGCTGCCTGGTTCCTCAGTTTGTGATTCTTAGAAAGCTGCAGGTGACTTTGTCCTCCTGTGTCACCTCATTTCCTGAAAAGCTCTAACTACATGCCAAACAGTTTGAGCCTGTCATAGTGCATGCTGGGAGCTCTGGGAATGAAAACAAGGGTGTTTACAGATCACAGCCTCTGTAGCAGCATTAAATCCTGGCTGCTTCCACAGCTGGATGTGACTACCATGAATTCATGAGTTGGCCCGCTGATATTAACATTCATTCAGTCCACGCTTCCAATAACTGGTTTTCCAATAACTGGTTTTCCATAACTGGTTTTCCAGTAACTGGCTTTTCACCGCTGCTGCTGAGCAGCTTCTAGCGGGACTTTACACCTGAACCAATAAAATGTGAGTGCTCACGTGACTTACCCAGAGCGCCCTGGCAGATGTCCGTCCTGGTGGCTCCACTCACAATGAACTGAGGACTCCGTGTCAGCTCCTAGAGCAGCCAATCAGAGACAGCTGTGAGTGTTGCGTGTCTGTTGTTATTCGTGGTGTTTACATCAAGTGTGTTATGTTTCTGGGTCTCACCGTCGGTCTCTTCCACTCCACCCCTCTGGTTTTGGCTGTGAAAGGAGCGAGCTCCTTGAAGCCGAGCGAGGCCGGTTCTGCGGGGAACATTGGGTCCTCGAACAGGGTTCTGTTCTGCAGGCACTCCTCCTTCAGGGCCTGGAAGTCCTGGTTCAGGAAGCGTGCGGCCTGCTGGACCGAGCCCAGACCCGATGCCCGGGCCCGGTCCATCCGGATCTGCTCAGACACACCTGTAAACATCTTGACCCCGAACACATCAGAGCATCAGGGCGCTGATCCAGGAAGCAGGTTCAACAAACTCTGAGTTTAAAAACAAACTCTGAGTTTCCTGTTCCAGAACAGCTGATCAGGGTTGGTTCAATCAACTCTGAGTATATTAACCTTTGTGTGGATGAGTGATTGAGCTCCAGTACCAACTGACCGACCTGTGTGTTAGCGTGTTAGTTTATGACCATTTAATTTTTTAAAATAATTATTCAGTGAAAATGGAATCTATTGATGGAATACAACATGAGTTTATTCATTTTTTAATTGAGAATTTCATTATTTTTGCCATTACTGGATAAAACATTTCTAATCTGATCTAAGATCAGCTTCACTTATAGATGGGAGCTCTCTGACAGCCACAGCACAGATGTTTCACTGAGTTACTGTTAAAGGTCAGAGGTCAGGCATAGTTCCATATTTAGATGAAAACATTCAGAGCAGCTTTCCGAGTCTGTAATGAATGGAAAGTTTTACCAGTAAACCTGTTATAATGAATGTCTCAGCTTCATAGGTTTTAAATATTTCAGTGGATGAGCCATTTTAAATAAAGAATGCAGATCGTGCCGGGAAAAGGAATCCATTATGGACGGATTCGGACTGGATGAGCTGGGAAATGACTGGAGCCTGAACTGGATCTGGACCATTCATTCATTCATACTCTGAATTTCAGACACCGCACTCACAGTTTGCTGGATAAAACCTGCCAGCAGGCAGGTTAGGTTCACTGTCACTGTGATAACTGCCTCAGAGTTGAAGTTAGCACTCTTCCTGGAACAGTTTCCCTTATTTTTAGCTAAACCTGCTTTGTGGAATAGCGCCGACATGTTTCCTGACACAGTCCACATTCGTTAATTAAAGTAGCTCAAAAACTGTCCTGAAATATTTAAAATTTATAAAGCTGAAACACTTCTTATAACATGTTTGCATTTATTCATTACAGACTTGGAAAACTGCTCTGAATGTTTTCAACTAAATATGAAACCCTGACTGACCTCTGACCTTGAACAGATATGATATATTTTATAACAAGCTTTTATTCTGTGATGATGACAGAGTGGGCCAAGCTGATTACAGTAACTCGTCATGCTCCACACTGACACGTTTATTCCTGGAGGCGCTGCTCTTTATTTACCCGTCTTTCCTTAATTAGGCACGAGCTAAACCAGGGTGGACCTGATTGAACCAACTCTGATCAGCTGTTCTGGATCATGAAACTCAGAGGTGACGATCTCAGAGTCGATCAACTCAGAGTCTGCGTTTAAACTCAGAGTTTGTTGAACCTGGTTCCTGAAATAGGGCCTAGGGCCCAAACTTCTGCAGCAGGGCGGGGTTTTACCTGAATTCTTTCTGACAGGTTCACGGCGTGCTGAGAGGAAACTGCTGGTTCTGTTAGTGGATGAAGCGGCGGCCAGCAGATTCCAACCTGTGACATCAGAGGGCCTGTGTGAGCTGTGGTTTAATGCTGAGAGCTTCATGGTGTATATAAAACAGGCAGGGAATGTCAACAGGCGGCCCACGGGCCACATCCGGCCCACCAAAGCTTTCCACCCGGTCTCCGAATAGAACTGCCACAGGTACTATATGCCAATCAATCATGTTGCTTTATGACCTGTGAAATGCCGGCCTCTGATAGTCTGAGTGATCAAAAGCCTCCAAACGCCACTTCCCATTGCCCGTAAAGGCCTCCACGTCCCTAAAACCAAGATCGGACAATGCGACTTCAAGTATTTTCAACACTGCACTGCACAGAGGAGCCGGCTTTTGTAATCCGATTATAAACTCAGCTGAAGGTGAGTCTGGCCTTGGTTTGTGTCGAAAAATTGTTCTGCAATCATACTTGTCTAAAGTAAAAGTCGTAACGAGATTTCTGTCGGTGAACCTGCGGAAGTATCGTTACTAGCTGCCGAGCGTACTCCCCGGTTCCATCTCCTTTCTTGTGAGGGTCTCTTACATAGCCTGTTCTTGGGGGGACCGGCAGCTCGGCGTGCACCCGCATGGGGTCACAGCCCCCGTATGCGTCCGACCCCGCAGTCTAGTATCTACTGTTCTGTTATTGTTAAAATAAATGTGCTGCCATTTTGTGCCATTGCGGTTGTACTGTGTGAATCTATGCAGAAATCTTTTTTATCACAGTCTGATATTTGTGCCTTTTGCCTTCATTCACACTGGGCAGAGGACGGACTGATGATTTTACTGTGTCGCCTCAAAACAAACTATTATTTATTAAAAAGTAGGTAAATTTCTTTATTTACATTTTTGAAAAAAGGGCACCTCACCATTGTCTGTGAAATGAAATCACTAAAATTTACCAAAAGAGCCAGATAAGGTTTTGCATCTGAACTCTACATATGTTCCTATATTCATTTTAAAAAACTACAACAAACATGCCTTCTAAAAAGCAGATCGTTGCTCTCATTTAGCATTTTATTGTTTCTCGTGCTCATTACATCTATAATGAGAACTGCGCGCAGTTCCGCTGTTTTCATTTCAATCAACATAACAAAGAACGGGGGTGCTGTGGCTCAGGAGGTACAGCAGGTCACCTGCTGTACCTGGAAGGCTCCAATTCGTGTTGTATGCGCACTCTGAGTGCTCAGAGCAGAAAAGCGTCATATAAGAACTAGTCCATTTACCACAACATGTAAGTCTTTCACATCATTAAAAAATAGCATACATTTCAAAGAAAATTTGATATATCAAATGATAATATTACTTAGGATGTAATATTAATTTTATTTTACTTTTTGGGAGCATCTGGCCAAATGTAGATGACGACCCTTGCTTTAAGGTTACACAGCACTGAGTTTTCCGTCAATTAATCAGCAAAGTGAAACCGTCATATCTGCAGCTCCGCAAAAACGATTTTTAATGATGAGAAACTTACAGGACCAAAGCTCTCAGCATCGCCGGGAGATTTATTGATCACACAGGTGAGGATACAGCTCTTCACTAATCACCGAATCACACTGCAGCGTTTAAAGAGCTGCTGAACGTCAGACTGATCAGACCCGATCAGAGGATCAGATTGTTTTTCCTCCTGGTTTCAAACTCAGCTTAGGAACACGTTTTCCCATCATGCTTCGGGGTCGGGAAGTTTCTGACATTCTAAATAACCTAAATAACCCCGTTAATTGTTATCAGGGGATTTTTTTATCCCCTGCTGTTCGTGAAATGAGCAGTGATGGCCTCTCGTAAACAGGATAAAACTCATGATTTTTTTGTTCCGTTTCTGTCTGAAGCTGCAGACGGATCTCAGGCTTTTGATTGGTCCGTAGACGCCGTGATGTAATCAGTTTGTGCCGGATCAGTGTAAAAACTGATAAATCAGCTGATCAAAGCGGAAACAGAGAAAGGAACCGACAGGGACCGGTTCACAGCTCCAGACTCACCTGTACCTGGTGTGTTGGTCCTCCGGGTCCCTGTCCGAGATGCGGTCTGCCCCGAGTCCTGGATGGTGCTGAGGATGCTCAGTGGCAACACCGCGCCCCGCCCTGTGGGAGGGGCGGAGCCATGGTTGCGCACAGCTTTTTTTTTTAAAATCTTTATTTAGTTTCACACAATAACAATAACAACAGAAACACAGTATCCACAATCTTTCAGACATTGTTCAACTGTTAACTTATGAGAGAACAAAAACAAGATGTGATTATACAAAGCAAGAAATAAATAAATAATGAGGAAAAAAATAAATAAAATGAGAAAAAATAAAGAGGCAGACAATCTCATTCAAGGTACTCTGAATAAAACTGAAGGGCTGATAAACGTTTCTTGTCATTTCTTGTTATCTCTATATTTTAGACACTCAAAGTAAAGTTTAAATTCAACTAAAAAAAAATAAATGATGGGGTTTCTTATGTGATATGAATGTAAAATTTACCCAGCAAAATGAAAAACATTGGCAATGTTAAACTTAGTTTAAGAAAAAAAACCTCTTCTAATCAAAAATTAACTGTTAAATAAAAATTTCTCCAGGTTTTCCAAAAGGTAACACAGAATGAACATTTGGGTTTGACAGGAAAGGCGTCCTCCCGGAGAAACGCCTCATTGACCTAACTGACCTTCATTGTTCAGAGGGTCTTTTATGAGTATTACTTTGTTTTCAATGCAGTTTTAAAAATAAAGTCATTGGTTTCCTTTAGTAATATTGACACAATTGCACTTTATTAGCACTCAACTCTTTTTTGACATATAAAAAACATACTAACAAATGAGTAATATTTACTCTTAAATATTTACTTATTATTATTATTATTTATCAAGTATTCATACTATACTAGTATTATAATAATAGGTGTGGTTCTATCTTCCAGGCACTTGAGCAGCTGCTCAGGCCCTTTTTCCACCGACCGGGTGCCGGTGCCAGGATGTGAACTGTTCAGTGTGCAGCGGGCAGATGCTGTAAAATAAAGAGCCAGTGTTATCCACAAATATAATTGTTATGTGTGGGTAATGAACTTGTGCATTTATTGCCAATATGCATGCTGATGTAGTGCTAGTGGGTTTGTGGTAGTTCATTTTATGTTATAGGTCTGTGGTGAGCCCACAGACACTAGAGCTGGGCGATATATCAAGTTTTTAAAAAAATATTGATATACTTTCATACGCGATATAAAATAAGACAATATCGTTCATATCGATGTAGTCTGGGTTGCGTTACAATCATACTTGTAGATCCAACAGTTCACCTTTCTCTTCTCCCAGTGTGCCTCTGCACAGCTTCACAGTGCCCCACCGCTCTCTGCTTCATCCGTTAATCATGCAGGAAGCAACCACATGGCAGTGTTCCCAACTTAGTGACTTTGTTGCTAGATTTACCGGCTTTTCAAACCCTGCTGGCGACTTTTTCCCAAAAGTGACTAGCGACAAATTTAGCGACTTTTTCTGGTGAGGTCGGAGAGTTTTGGAAACCTGAAATCCTCCATTGTTGCTGTATTTTTTGTACATAAAGCCTTCATACGGCATCCGTTCGTACGCTTTGGCATCGCCCGGACCCCTAAGAGTTGCTGGCTGCAGGTAAGAGAGTGCCGCCATACACAGCAGAAGTTGGTTTGTACCGTAAGTCACATGAGCAGAAGTGGGTCTTTGTGCTTGCAGACGCTGCATTGAATGGGTGGGCCCGTTGCCGTGATGTCAGTGCATACAGGTGCTGGTCATGAAATTAGAATATCATGAAAAAGTTGATTTATTTCAGTAATTCCATTCAAAAAGTAAAACATGTATATTATATTCATTCATTACACACAGACTGATATATTTCAAATGTTTCTTTTAATTTTGATGATTATGACCTGTTGACCTGTTGCCCGGTCATCTGCTCGACCTGCTGACACAATCTGCATTAATGTCTCATCCTCCCCAAACTGTACTCAAATATTTGAAACCTATAAAGCTGAGACATTCATTATAATGTTTTTGCCTTTATTGGTAAAACTTTACATTCATTACAGACTTGGGAAGCTGCTCTGAATGTTTTCAGCTAAATATAAAGCTATGACTGACCTCTGACCTTTAACAGTAACTCGGTGAAACATCTCTGCTCTGACTGTCAGAGAGCAGTCATCAGTGAAGCTGATCTTAGATCAGATTAGAAACACTTAAACTAGAAACATTAAAGCAGTTTTTCTGTAAATCTCATTACTCATTTTTATCCAG
The DNA here is from genome assembly GCF_007364275.1 of Archocentrus centrarchus. Lineage (NCBI taxonomy): Eukaryota > Metazoa > Chordata > Actinopteri > Cichliformes > Cichlidae > Archocentrus > Archocentrus centrarchus. Next base: position 2,395,251 of record NC_044346.1, read on the forward strand.
AAATGACAGAAGTAATGAAATTCTCAATAAAAAAAAATGAATAAACTGAGGTCGCTATTCCATCAATAGATATAAGTATTTAAATGTTCATAAAATGAACTATTTGGATCTAAACTTCCCATTAACAGTGCAGCTGCAGCCTACCCTCTCACTAGTTTACCATTCAAGACCTCACTGCAAGGATTTAAATACCTAGGAATACATGTGACTAAGAATTACTCACACCTTTTTAAAGCCAATTTCAGTCCTTTACTTGACCAGCTGACTCAGGACTCACAGCATTGGTCTATGCTGCCCAGGCAAGATTAGCTGTATCAAGATGAATGTGTTGCCAAAATTCTTGTACCTTTTTCAGTACATACCAGTATTTATCCCAAAACAGTTTTTCTGGTCACTGGATGCTTCAGTTTTTCAGTTTATATGGAACAAAACCCTCCTAGGATACAAAAGAATATCTTACAGAAAATTAAAGAAATGGGTGGGCTTACCGCACCACATTTCCTATTTTATTATTGGTCAGCTAATATCCGTACAATGTTATTTTGGTTTAGTGCTAACCTTGCCCATTATTTTACATTTCTGCAAATTAGGGACTTTACTCGTCACCGTCTCTCTGGTTTCCTGATAATCACCACCTCCACTATGGTTGACAAACTGTCAGAAATCAATCCCACTCCAAAGGGCACCATATCAAAAATATACAATATTTTGATTTTCAACTTGACCCCTGGATTTAACCATCTTCGCGCTACCTGGTCTGACAATCTGAACTTAGAGATAGAAGACGAAGTGTGGTAAACCGTTCTAAAACGCATTCACTCTTCATCAATCTGTGGCCGACACAGAATTATACAGTGTAAAGTAGTCCATAGAGTTCACTGGTCCAAAAGTAAATTAGCTTGAATCTTTCCTGACGTGGATTCAAGTTGTGTGAAGTGTGGTTTGGGTCCGGCCACTCTTGCTCATAGGTTTTGGGCCTGTCCCTCTCTATCCCAATTTTGGGAATCTGTCTTTAATTCCCTTTCTGCAATCACCTCGACCACAGTACAGCCCTCTCCCTTGGGGTGCACCCCCAAAATCAATTACTGTCGCACCATCTTGCTGATCACACTGTTAGCTAGACGTATTATTCTGATGCACTGGAAAAACCCTCTCCCACCCACACATTCTCACTGGATAAAAGATGCCCTCTTCTTCATGAAACTAGAAAAAATTAGGTACTCTCTCAAAGGCTCCGAAACCACATTCTCAAAAATCTGGTCACCACTCTTGAATCAAGTTATGTCTTTGACACTGGATGCAACCCCATAAGTGGTGCTATCTCCACTCATCCTAGTTGTAGCTGTGCATACCCTGTACCTAACTCTTATCAATTACATTAGCACAGAATATATTAAGCCCTTTAGCTGTTTTCTTTTTAGTGTACCCCTTTTTTTTTAAGTTTTTTTCTTCCCCTCTTCTTTTTTAAATTTATTCATGAAATGTTTTTTTTTTTAAACCTATTTTGATATAGTAATTTCTTTCTTTTTTCTGTTTTTGTGCCATTTTCTGGTTCATGTTTATTATTCCAATTAATGTTTTATGACATTACTGGAATGTTTGTCTGTTCTGATGTTCACTATTGTGTAAAATCAGAAATAAATCATACTTAAAAAATGAACTGTCATAAACTGCAGCAGAAACCGTTTTTATTAAGTAACAAACTGACCTGAGGTCAGCTCCGCCCCCGGGGTCTGCTGCTGTCTCAGTCTCTAACACACAGGTCGGTCAGTAAACTCAGTCTGAGCTGTTTCTCCACAGTTTTATCTTCTCTTTCTGTCTCCTGCAGTTTGTCCGTCAGGCTGAATAATTAGATTTTATAAATTAAATGTAAAATTAGGATCCAGCTTCATCTGATGAAAATTCAAGTTGTGTAAAAGATGACAGCAGACATTATATAAGAAATGATATTTTTTCTAACAAACTTTTAATCTGTCTATGATGCTGACAGCGTGGGTCAGGCTGATTAAAATGATGACACACTGACACGTGATCCTCCATTAATCCATCTGATTAAAATAGAGGCCCCGCTCTTTATTTACTCGTTGCCATGGTGAATCCTGGTATGGGCGCTCCATTGATGATGGCTTTTTTTTCCTCACTCACGCGCTAAATCAGGGTGATCATACTAAGAGTTGATTGAACCAACTCTGATCAGCGGGAACAGGAAACTCAGAGTTGCTGATCTCAGAGTTGATCAACTCAGAGTGTATTTTTAAACTCAGAGTCTGTTGAACCTGCTTCTTGGAACAGGCCCGATCTCCTTTGGAGCAGCTTCATCACTCTCACCCCCAAAAATAGGGTGAAATGGGGCGTGACAGATCACAGATAATTCATCATCAGTGAAACACAAACACAGCTTCCAGGTTTAGAGGATTTATTGACACGTCACTCAGTTAGTGTAGAGATTCAAACATGGATATAAAACAGCAGGTCTGACAGGAAGTGAGGCGGCGGCTGTAAACAGGAAGAAGGCGTGCTGCAGCTCAGATCATGGCGAAGTTTAACCACTGCAAAAAAGAAGAACACATGACAGACCATCAGTCTCTGACCTCACGCTGAACTCACACACCGTCACCGTGTTTTCGGTCTCACCTGCTGGAAGTTGAGCTCGATGGAGCCGCTGCCCTGAGTGTCGAGCTTCTTGAAGATCTCTGTGGAGGAAGATTGTCACACAAGGTTAAAGGTCAGTGAGAAATAAATTTAGTCCTCACAGGGCCACTGAGGCATTCTCAGAGAGCATTTAACAGCTTGTGGACCGTCTTCTACTGAAAATCCAAAGAATGACACATTCATGGTCCAAACATGTCCCTGAGCTCAGAGAATCCACCAAACAAGCACAGACTCACACAGAGTTTCATGCAGAAGGTTTAGAGAGCAGGCTATGGTTAGCCAGCTAGCTGCTACACTGGATATCGACTGTGAGCTAGCATTAGCCAGTTTCATCTTAATGAAAGTTTAAAAAAAAAATTTTTTTTAAAGTTTATTTATAGGCAAATTAATTAAACACATAATTAAGTTAAAAAAATATAGGAATAAATAAAATGAAAACCCCGTAACATAAAATGAAAAAAGGAGCACAAGTTTCAGCCATCGACTGCATTCTTATCACACATTTAAGAGACGTGAAAGTATGACAAAGCTCCTGATGAAACACGTGGAAATTTGGGTTTTCTTTCAAGAATTTAAATTTTCCAAAAATGATTATTGAACTAACAGTCATATCGCAACACCAAACAAACACTTTCCTTCATTAAAATGAGAGAAATCAACAAATTTAGCAAACAATTAGTAACGAATATCATCCGACAAGGAATCTGTAAAAATACAATGCAACCAAAAGCAAAGGAAGAGTGAAGGATTGCTTTGGTAAAAATGCTGTTTATCTTTGTGTACTTGGAATTTCAAGCAGATGCTGAGTCTTCCAATACGTGCAATACAGACCATATTACTTTCTCTAACCAAACGTGGAAAAAAAGTCACCGTAAATTACAAATCGGGATGTTATCAGGACTAAAACTGTGTTTGTATATTATTTTCCAATATAATAAAACCTACTGATGAAACAAAGATAATCTGAGGGGGAGCTGTTTAGGTCAAAGTCACACCTACAGAGGAAACTGATGTCTTCTAATTTCATAAAAAAATTCTCTGAATATGAAACAGAAGCTGTTCTTTTGATGGTGCCATTAATGCCATCAGCATCAGTCGCCTTCAGCCCACCTTCCTTATACTCTTTTTTTTTTTTTCCTGGATATATTTTTTTGGCCATTTTCTGGCTTTATTAGACAGTTCTTTGCAGTGGAGAGAGACAGGAAAGCGAGAGGAGAAGGGAGAGAAGACATGTGGTAAAGAACGACAGGCCAGGACTCGCACCTGCGCCGACCGCACTGGCGCACAACATACATGGTCACCTGCTCATGCCCTGAGCCAGCCTGGCACTCTTCCCTATACTCTTTCGTGTCGTGAGTTTTCCTCTTCCAGATGTAATTAATGTTAGCCTATTTTATGGCTTTTATTTATGCACAGGTGAGGAGTAAGCCGGATAACTGGATCATGAAATGCATCCATAAAAATCCTGCCAATGATAGAGATCTCTTTGGGACCAGGAATTCATATGTACATTTACTGAGGTTATTCCAAATGTTAAGATTACCTGGTGTCTCCCAATATTTGGCAGTGTGTGAGCTCAAGTGTTCATCAGTTGATGTAACAGGGATGTTAGGAAGTGGAGTGAAAACAGAACAGTGAGCAGGTAAAAAGATTTAACTTCAGTTAGAAGTTTCTATTTAACCCATCTAAATGATATTTCATGGCCTCCAGTTCATCCACTCTCATTTCTGCACGGCAGACTCTTCAGAATCGCCCACTCGTCTTAAGGATGTTCACACAAAGTTTCAGGAGCTGAACACGAATAAGAGGAAGAGTGGAATTTAGTGTAAAGCTGGGAAATTTACTTGGAAACGTGACCCCTGCTTTCCAGGTTGTCAGTAAACAGTCTCTGTCCCATTCTCATATGATAGACACTCCCGTGGCCTTATCAATGTAAAGGTACTACTGTGGACTGCTGAATTAGTTTCCATTTATCACATTCATTCAGTGGTGGTTTATTACAAATACCAATTTCCATCTCCTTTTGTTTACTAGCCCTCATTATAATTCACTATTATATGTGGAAATTTGATGAACTTTGTAGTTCAGGTAATCCAGTTTATCACTGAAAACAACCTTGTATTTCTACTATTAAGTAAGTATAACCAAAAGGGAACATTTGGCAGCTTAATTGGAACATTTCTGTCTAAATGGGCAAATAAAGAAAGAAGACCATACTGAAACAGGCTGCCTTTAAGGTAACACTTCCTTATAGAAGTAGAAAGGTAATAAACCAGGTTTATCAAATGTTTAATCCCTTTTCCTCCTTGCACCTTTTAGGGAGATGAACAAGCTTTAGGGATCTGAAAACATTCTGAATGTCAGTAAACAGCTACAGTCTCTGAAACATATTAGAGTGTGAGTTAAGTTATTAGTGGTTGCTTTCCCTCGCTGTAGTCTGGAATAATCCTGTTACTGCTAATGTAGCTGACATGGCCTCTGTAGTAAACGTTCTTCCCTGTCGCTCTGGCTTATTCTGTCCTCAGCCATGCAGCTGCATAACTCTCTGTTGGCTTTAAAGAAGGCTTGAACTGGATCCCCATGACTTTGCAAATCCTGGAATTTTCAGACAGTTTCCAAACAGCCTCGCAGTAGGGTCTCATGACAAAGTGTAAAATGACCTGCTGATGTCTTCCCTCATCTGGTCTCCTGGGGTGATGAACAGTGTCAACCAATGTTTCCACGGATGGAGCCCACTGTGTTGTGGTCTTGGACAGGAAACTAATGATGACGTCTCAGGTTTGTTCGTCCTTTTCTTTCAGGCCGTGCATTTTGAGGTTCCATCTTCTCGTTCCTCTTCAACTCTGTTCCTCTTCAGCTCATCCATTTTTTTTTTCACTTATCCAGGGCCAGGTTGTGGGTGCAACAGCCTAAGCAGAGAAGCCCAGACTTCCCTCTCCCCAGCCACCTCCACCAGCTCATCCAGACCCCAAGGCTTTTCCAGGCCAGCCGAGAGATATAATCTCTCCAGCCTGTTCTGGGCCTGCCCAGGCGCCTCCTCTTGGAAGTAACACCTCACCCAAGAAGTGCTCAGGAGGCATCCTAGTCAGATGCCCAAGCCACCTCGATTGGCTCATCTCGATTTGGAGGAGCAGTAGCTCTACTTTGAACCCCTCCCAAATGGCTGCAGTTTGTGGCAGTGGCGCAGTGGGTAGGCGCTCGCCTTGCAGCCGGAAGGTTGCAGGTTCGAGCCCCTGTCCTTGCGTTGAATTGTGTCCTTGGGCAAGACACAAACCACATTGCCTAATGGTAGTGGCTGCATGACAGCAGATGCTTGTCTCTGGATGAGTGATCTGGAACGATCATTTCGTTGTGTGCACAATGACAATGAGTTTAATCTAATCCTCACTCCATCTCTAAGGGAGAGGTCAGCCACCCTTTGGAGGAAACTTATTTCTGCCGCTTGTATTTGCGATCTTAGGTAAGGTAATGTAGGAATGCAGACAGCTTTGCTTTTACGCTTAGCTGCCTCTTCACCATGACAGGCTGGTACAGCGTCCACATCACTGCAGATGCAGCCCTGCTCAATCTGTCAATCTCCCATTCCCTTCTCCCATCGCTTGTGAACAAGACCCCGAGATACTAGAACTTCCCCACCTGGGGCAGCAATTCATCCCTGAGCTGGAGAGGGCACTCCACCATTTTTTGGCCTCAGACTTAGAGGTGCTGATTCTCATGTCAGCCGCTTCAGCCTCGGCTACAAAACCATTCCACTGCGAGCTGGAGGCCACAACCTCATAAAGCCAACAGGACAGAAGCCTTCCGCCACATGGCTACACCTAGAAATTCTGTCCATAAAAATTATGAACAGAATCAGTGACCGAGGGCAGCCCTGGTGAAATCCAACACCCTCTGACTTATTGCCAGCTATACGGACCAAGCTCTTGCTGCGGTTGTACAGGGAGGGACCCCAGAGAGATGCGGTTAAGTGCCTTTTCCAAGTCCACAAAGCACACATAGATTGGATGGGCAATCTCCCATGCACACTCAATTATCCTTGAGACATAAAGAGCTGGTCCAGCTTTCCATGACCAGGACAAAAACCACATTATTCCTCTTAAATACGGGGTTCGACTAATGGACAGACCCTCCTTTCCAGCACCCTGGCATAGACCTTACTGGGGAGGCTGAGGAGGAGGTCTCCCTTCTTAAAGATGGGGACCACCACCCCGGTATGCTAATCCAATGGCACTGCCCCAGATCTCCATGTGATGGTGCAGAGGCATGTCAACCAAGACAGCCCTACAACACCCAGGAACATAGGGCAAATCTCTTCCACCCCAGGGCCCCTGCCACCAAGGAGGAGATTAACCACCTCATTGACCTCACCCCCAGTGATGGGCGAGTCATCCCCCTCATCCCCAAACTCTGGTTCCATTAAAGAAGGTGTGTCAGTGGGAATAAGGAGGTCCTGGAAGTATCCATTCCACTACTTGACTACAGTATGAACTCAGCTGAAGTCAGCAGCACTCCACCTGCACTATAAATCATGTGAGTAGAGCACAGCTTTCCCCTCCTGAGTCGCCTGTCGGTTTGCCAGAATCACTTCAAGGCCTTCAGTTGACAGCTCAGCTCCTCTCGTCACCCAAGTGTCCAGAACATACTGCTGCAGATCTGATGATATGATTACAAAAATCAATCCTAGACCTGTGACACAGTGTGTCCTGGTGCCATGTGCGCTTATGGACATCCTTATATTCAAACATGGTGTTCATTATGGATAAACTGTGGTTTGCACAGAAGTCCAATAACACGGCACCATTTGGGTTCAGATCAGCCGTTCCTCCCAATCACGCCCCTCCAGGTCTCACTGTCATTGCCCACGTAAGCTTTATACATGACAGCAGGATGATGGAGTCACTGGATGGAGCACCCTCAAGCACCCTGCCCAGTGACTCCAAAAAAGGATGGGTACCCTGAACTGTCATTCAGCGTATAAGCAGAAACAACAGTCAGGACCTGTTCCTTGGTTTAAAGGCACAGAGAAGAAACCCTCTTGTCTACCGGTGAAAACTCAGACATACAGGCAGCAAGCAGGGGGGATACAAGAATACCCACAGCAGCTCGTCACCTGTCACCAAGGGCACCTCCAGGCTGGAACAGAGTCCAGCCCCTCTCCAGGTGACTGGTTCCAGTGCTCAGGCCATGCGCTGAGGTGAAGCACTAGCTCAGGCTCCTTCTCCAACCAGAGAGGTGAATTCCATGTCCCAATAACCTTTTATATCGGCTGCATTTATTGGCACAAGTGTAGCAGTATACCAACATGATAGAGTTCTTAGCGAAAGGTATCGATCTTTGTGATTAATTTGTCTATAGCCTCGACTAGGGACTAGGGCTTTTTTTAAAACCTTCACAGGTGAGGCCATTGATTTTGTTGGGGTTACAGGGTTTTTTCCTCTTATCGGATTTGTTAGTTGACGCTTCCATCAGTGGATAGTCATGGCCACTGATGTTTGGTTGGTTTGAGGTTGCTGTTAGTTTAACATTAGCTTTGGCTCTCCTATTTGGTATGTTCAGTTCAAAATCTGTTCAGAGTGCATATGGTCACTTTACACATATTTAAATAAAATCTCAGGCTACTCAGGTTAATCATTTTCAAATGATTTTTATCGGCTAACATGACACTAGTCAGACTCATGCAGCATAGCTGACTAGCAGCTAACTGGCTGTAACCATACCTTTCATACAAAATTTACTGCTAGGTGAACATAAATGCTAGCTGGCTCTCTTTAAAGTGACCATAACAGCAACTAGTGTATGAAGAGTACCAATTTATCCAGTAGTGAATTTCCTGTAGTGGCCTCAATTTCAAATTACTACTGGCTATCATCACTGAATGAAAGTTAAACACAGAAATAATGCATCGGACGAGTTTTGGTTTATTTAAGTGTGTCTCTTGTTCCTGAGCAAATCCATTTGGCTGAGAGTATAGTTAAACTTCATAACTTCTTCATAACTGGATTGTTTTATTTAACTTTAACGTCTAATTGGAGAGCAGTCAGTATATTTGGAAATTAATCATTATCTCATCTTTATTAACTTGATGTAGCCGTGAAAACGCTGCAGTTTCTCAAAGAAAAAAAGATGCTGATGATCAGGTACAGGACACAACCCCAGTTTCAACAGGAACAGCAAACCAGGGGCTGTTAGCCTGCTAGCTACCTTTGCTGTTGTGAAACTGAAACCTAAGGTACACAGGACATACACTGTTCTCTCATTTGCTGGACAACATACATGACATACAGAACAAACAACAGACACAGAGCAGAGTGTGGATGACTCAGCACTTTTTAGATGCTAGCTTGCACCTAGAGTGTTTAGGTGCGACTTGTGTTTTATCAGTTTTCTGGAGGATACACAGAGCGCATTTGAACTCACAAACAGAGCTCTGCTTATACCAAAAACTGAAATCTCAGAGAGAACCTGAATGAACAGTTTGGGCTGCAAAAATGCTTTTTAGCCTTGCTCTGAGCTTGTTAGCGAGTGGAGCATCAACTCACTGAACATAATCTCCAGTTTCATCAGGCATGCCACGAAGTTGTCGAAGTCAATGGTCATGTTGGGTTCGGCGTATCGGGCCACCAGCTGCTGGTAGATGGTGTTATTGAGAGTGAAACCTGGAAGAAGACAGCAACAGTTAATTGCTAACAGAGGTAACCGCATGCTAACACAGACATGTGAAAACATGTTTTTGTTCCCAGTGATAAAAATTTAGAAAATTAGGTAAAAAAATATGAATTTAGATGTTAGATTCAACTCATTGTGTGCACAAGGCACACAACGAAGCGATCATTCCAGATCACTCATCCAGAGACGAGCATCCGCGGTCATGCAGCCAGAGACCGGCGCTATTGTTAGGCAATGTGGTTTAAGTGTCTTGCCCAAGGACACAACGCAGCTCGGGGGCTCGAACCGGCAACCCTCAAGGCAAGGCAAACACCTACCCACTGCGCCACTGCCACTGCCCAAAACTTTGAATATGTTTTCAGAGTTTAGCCATGATAATGGTCTGCTGCAGTGGTTCTCAAATCTCAAATGGCTGAATTACCTCCTCAGTCTGCAGTCAGGTTCTCCAGAGTCCTGCTAATGACTTCTATATTTGACTCAGGTGTGTTGAAGCAGAGACACATCTAAAACCTGCAGGACACTGGGCCACGAGGCCCGGATTTGAGAACCACTGGACTGCTGGATTAAAGCAGATAAAGTCATGCCGTGTTGTTCTGTTATGGATCCTTTTACTGTTTGTAAACAATGGTGACGTAGGTAGCGATGCGCGCGCATTTTGGAAACGGAAGTACGGTGGAGTTCAATAGCGTTTCAATCTACGAGAAGGGATTATCAACGAAAGATTGTGAAAACTACCTGCAAAAATTAACTTTGACCACTGGCAACCGACTCCGATCCCTGTAGTACGTTAGCAAGTGGCCCAGTATCCGTGGACGGATATATACGTTTATTTGGTGGAGAAACCCAGCGTGTACACCCGAGAGAAGTGGCGCGCATACAAGTCACTGGATGCTTACAATTATGTTGTTTGCGGCCATGTACCGAACGTCAAATATGACACAGACTCTGAGTTTTGTGTCTTGAAGGCAGAAATTCTTCCAAGTCAAAGACAAGGAAACAGGAGCGTTCTGTATGAGGCTCTGGTCATTGCTCAAACTTTTGACTGGCACTGCACATTGGAATCTATAGTGCGATTAAATATTAATTTAAAAATCAGGACTCTCTGAAACCAGCGTTACCTCACCTGTAAATAGCCAGCCACACTACAGTTTAAAAGCCAGCCTACCAGCTAATGCTGTTTACTTTAGATACCTGACATCCCTGTATAACCAGAGTGGATAAATAACTTTACCTGATACAAAATGGGCACTTCGAACGCGAGCACTTCTGATCGTGTCCTCAGTCCAATTTTTAATCAATACATTTGATGACTTGCAACCACAGACGCCTCCGTTTTCTCTCAAACAGCCGTGATCCCATTGGATTCGGTACAACTTCAGTCCACTTTTGGTAGAGTAGAAATTCTGACAGCCAAACACGTAACAGCAGACATTTTGATGCTGATATCGCTTTTAAATCACATTTAAATGCTGCGCAGTCACCTCGTTCTTATTGATTTGAATGGAGTAGCAGTTCACTTCCGTTGCCAAAATGCGCGCACATCCTTTGATGACGTAGGCTATAAAAGGGTCTATACAGCGAGTCTGGAGATCCAGACTACCATCCCGTCTGGTGTTATAATGCTTTTTAAATCATCTGTATCTTCAATACTAACCCCTCCAAGCCTGGACCCAGCTGACACTTGTATTGGTCAATCCTGTTTTTCCACAAAAAAGTGAAAAACCAATTGTGATAAAGGTGCCTTACTCCAGAAGGACAAGGTCTGTGTTCATATTGGAATAATTTTGCTTCAGATTTGGACTGGAAGAAAATCTGGTGTCTCCCAACTAAATATTTGATTATTAATAAGATTAAAGATATAGCTCTCAAGATGATGCATTTACCCATACAAGTCTTTTGTATTTCCATTGCGGCTTTTGTATTTGACCTGACACCTCTGGGCCACCGTAGTCGAGTGTCCAAAAACAAGAAAGTCACATTTTTATCTTTGATACAAGTTTGAAAACAACATGGATGTGCTTATACTGACTTTAGTAGTGATCCCAATGATCATATAATCAATAACCAATTTATTTTAGTCATAGTACCTTAGCACAAATGAACTGTTGTCAAAACTCTGATTAGCCAAAGATTTCTAATGTTTAAGCAGATACTTCATCTTCCAATGTTTTTGAGTATGATGTCAATCTTTATTTATTTTTGGTTTTTCATTTAATTTTTCTGAGATGTGCAGGGTTATACACCTTTTCCAGGGTCAAATTTCAATGTCAATTTTCAAGATTTTCCAGCACTTTAACACTGGGATACATTTTCATACAAATAAATACATACTCAAAATTATTAAGAAAAAAAAAATCTTTTGATCACATTAAAAAGATGGTTTTATGCCATAAGTCACTTGACAGAACACAATAACTATTAATAGTGATTTCTGGAAACTTTATTCTCCAGATTGCGAGCAAATCTGGATTAAAACAGCTCTTATGTTGAGTCCATGGTGAAATCTCACTCATGCTAAGCTAAGGAGCTTTAGACCCTTAAACTTTTAACTGAGGTGACCCTCAGGCACTGAGCTTCTGCTGCTAGCAGAGGTTGTAACATATCTCCATTAGTTGACTGTCAGCAAAACTACAGATGCAGCAGGAGGAATTATTGCATTGCAGTGACATAAAGACAGGAGAGGCAGGATAAGAAGAGATTTCAGTGAGCATAAAACAAATTCAGCATTCTTTATTTCTTTAGCAGCAGGAGGAAATAGGAGATAGGTTCCTCACTCCAGGTCACTCTGGTGTCGCATGGAGCTGTTCAAACTGTTACAGTTGAAACTCCAGGCCTGTTTGCCCGCTGCCTGCTCATGAGTTTATTTTTGAATTTGTGCTTCGTGTACCTCTTTGTTTTTCTGTAATTTAAAATTGATTGCCAAATATTTTTGTTCAAGCTACATGATTTGATCTTGTGCTCTGATTAGTGCTAGGGATGTGGACACTTTTGCTGGCCATGGGAAGTGGCGTTTAGAGGCTTTTGACAACACATAATTCAGGCTAGGCAGAGACGGTATTTAGTGGGTTATGAGGCAAAATGATTGGATTGGTGTATAGTATATGTAGTTTTTGCATCTGAACTCTTCATATGTCTCACTTCCGATCTTTGTGTTCTGCGTGGGCTTCGGAGGACCCGATCTACGTAGGCCAGGGTCCTTCAAAGGATACAGCCCCTGAATGTGGACACAGTTTCTGCAGCACATTTAGCGGTTTCTCTGGAAGCAGCAGCTACATCCTCGAGGATGGAGATAAGTGAAAGCATCACGCACGTCTGAGCCAAGACTTATAAACTTCAGCCGTAATCACTCAGTCAGACCTGAACACACTCAGCCTCTCATCACGCCACAAAAACAGCACACTAACTCTGCTCTCTCAGTTCACTCAGCACATGGAACAATCACCTGCTGTTTCAGTTTGTTTCTGCAGAAGAAGAAAAAACTGACCTGCGTCTTTAAGGGCGACTCTCATCTCAGGAGTACTCATCATCCCAGAGTTATCAGTGTCATTCTTCTTATAGATCAACTGCTCTCACACACACACACACACACACACACACACACACACACACACACACACACACACACGTGTAAATATTTGTAAATCTCATCCCGTCAGTAAAAACATGTGGGCGTAGAGGTCAAAGGTCATGTCTCACCAGGTATCTTTGCACCTTCTTCCACAGTGTGGCAAATTCTCCGAGGCCAAGCTTCCCGTTGCCGCTGTCCTGCTGCGTGTTAAGAATCAATCACAGGTGACAGGCGAGCGACATCATTAACCCTAACAGTCTGCAATCACCTGCAAAATGCCTCGCACTCAGTCATCATTTCCTGTTTCTGTAACACCTTCACTTCCAGTTCCTGCTACCAGGTGACCATTGTGCGGTCTCTGACCTGAAAGCCAAACTACAAACAGCTGAAGGAGAGCAAAGGATACATCCATCAGGTTCACCATGACCCTGCAGGTCTCCATGCTGAAGCCGTCAGTTTTGATGTCAGTTCCTGTTGAAAAAGAAAACAGGAAGTGAAACCTGCAGCTCTTTGCCTTCAGGTAAAATGTGTCGAAGCTTCAGCTCACGTTTGGAGATGATTTTATTCATGATGGTACTCAGCTCCCACGCAGAAACCTCCTTGTCCTGAAATGCAAACATGAGCAGCCAATCAGCTGTTTGTGGGCATCACACCTGTACAGCACCACACTGAGATCGCTCTCTGAGTTCTACCCCCCCCCCCAAAAAAATAAAATTTACAGCCTGCTACATGTGTGTTTGGTGGCTAATGCTAAATGCCGTGCCAGCTTGCTAATTCAGTGAGTGAACCATTGGATAATATAATGTATATAATATTCTGTGATAATGGTTGGTCCTATGGGTCACCGAAGGCACCTGAATCTTGTTGACCATGAGATAGGGATCTAGTCTGTGCTATGATGCTCTGAAAATAAGATGCAGCTATTACTTGCAGCTGTTGTTAATAAACAATCCTTAAACATTACATCAGTGCGTTATCCTTGTGAGTCTATGAAAACAAGAAACAAGACAACTTTCTGGGTTTTTGTTTAATAGGAAGCCCAGAAATGTCCTTTGAGCACCCTTTTTCCTCTGCTTCCCCCGCAGTTTCACGCTGGTTGCTATTTTCCCAGAAAAAGAGAAAAAAAAAAAAAAACAAGCATGAACAGGACATTGGCTACATTGCACATGCACAATGTGACTGAAACTATACGTGCGCAGTGGTAGATTGCAAGTTGGAGTGAAATAATACTATAGAGTAGGGCTGCATAAAACGATTATTTTATTAATCGAGTATTCTATCGATTATTCCATCGATTAATCGAGTAATCGGCTAAGAAATACTTTTTTTATTAACAGTTTATCTGCATATTTTAACTTCCGTACTGCAGTTTCTCGCCATGTGAACAAACAGCGGTGGATGGAGCAGCTACAAAGTTCTCTTTTCTTCACCTTAACACTTGCTGATCAGGTGCTTGATGAAGGCCCTCCAGCTGTTTCACAGATTTAATGGTGGTTATTAAAAGAAAAACCTGCTGTTTTGGACGCTGGAAAAACGTTTTCTTTTTCACTACTTGAGCTCACCGTCTCTTTGCGCTTGCGCAGTTAAAACCGCTGACTGCTATGAGTGTTCTGAAAAACTAGTGGCTGCGGGAGCCATGGCGCATGTGTGAGTAATGTTGTAATGCTTTGTATTCACAAGCATTCTCGAAAATACGTTTCTACTGCAGGTCTATATTTAGTCACTAATAAGGGATTAAAGTATAAAAAATATTTTGACGGAGCCCCTCGGGTCTGGGGGGGCGGGCCTTCCGGTACCGAACCATCGCTAGTGCTAATGGCCCGCGCTCGCTAGCAAACCAGTTGTGGTAGCTACAGCTGAAGTAAAGACAAAAATAACACCTGAAATTCTCAGCGAGCAGAACACACACAGACACACAGAGAGCAGTGGAGGCGTGGAAATGCATGTCAGCGATAGTTGTCACCCGTCCCGTAAAGTATGGAACCCCGCATGTTATGGAGCCGTATTCCACTGAGTCCCGTAACATACGGGGTTCTGTATTTTACGAGACAGGTGGCAACTCTAGTGATGATCCACTCTGTGTTAAAGGAAATCCATCGCAGCGACGGAGAGATTTTTAGAATGTGTGCTTGTGTATACGTGAGTGATTCACACTCCAGTCCAGTAGGTGGCGGTAATGCAGTTCTATGTTGGTTTGCCAGCCACCAATAAACCCACAAAAAAACGACGGAGCTCTAATGCTACTAATGCTAGTGAGGAGCGCCGCTTACACCGAGACAGCTGAGTGCTGCAGAGTTTAAACGAAGCATCGACACAGTAAATTTGTGTCGATAAATTTTTAGAATCGATTTAATCGAGTTAATCGATGAATCGTTGCAGCCCTACTATAGAGCAGGGATCTATCCAGAAAAAATATGTCTGGTATTGGTGACGGGGTGGAGTGCGCAGAGTTTGCGGGGTGTGTACCCGCTTGCTAATTACATTAATAGAATAGTTCCAAAACACAGCAAACCGTTGACCTCAGCATGGCGCATTGCAGAACCCTGCTCTTTAACAGCACCGCTGCATGTCGGGTTCATGAAGATGAACTTACATCTTTGGCGAGTTGAGCGAAGAGGTTTCTGAATCCAGCATCCACCTCACTTTCTGGGACAGTTTCCTGGAGACAAACACCATGGAACCCATCAGCATATTACCAATAACCTTTATTGACAGCAAGCTGCAGAGACGGAGCACCACACTGTGTCAGTTCTCCTGAAACTTCGGGTTGTCTAACACCAACATCAACCTCCATCCCACGAGTTCATTGATGAATGTGGACGAACTGATCTGAAGTGTTACTCACATCACTGAGCTCGGCACTGACGGGGTCGTCACAGGGCCTGCCGGAGAGAGAAGACTGAGTCTCGTGTTGGAGCGCCAACCAAAAACCAAACACATTGATACAGTTTATTGCTGATACAGTGAACAAGGAACCATTCACACTGAGTAGGCCAGAGTCTCTGCAGGCAGGGACCGGACCTGGACTTAGACCACACCCCTTTACCTCCCCCACACACCAACAGGATCAGCAGGTTTCTTACACGGTCTCTGACTGCTTCTCAGAGAACACCCGGATGCAGAAGTCGCCGTTCAGGTCCGGCTCGAAGGTGGATGGGACAATCAGGTACTCCCCTGGTGGCAGCTTGAAGCGAGAGCTGACCTCACGCAGGTTGATAAAGGTCTCTGACCTCGCGGTCTGAGCGTGGGTCTGGAAGAAGTTCTTATCCAGGTGCACCTCGGTCTGCCCGTGGAACTACAGAGGGGGAACAGCAAATCAGGGGGTGTTGCTGCAGAACATCCATGTGACAGAAAATTTTTATTTCCTCTCTTTTGTTAAGTTTTAGAGCAAATTTCAGGAGCAGTATAATTAACATCAGCAGCAGCTTTGGAGATCTGAGTGAAACACTGATGCACGTAGTACACAGCCCAGCCCAGCTCAGAGACTGCAAGCAGAGGGTTAGCCTGTTAGCTCCTGTGGAAATGTGCATCCATGTTTCAGCTTATTTGACATGTGAGGAGTTAGTCTGCCTGATGTGTCCTGACATCACAGTTACTGCAGGAAATATCCTGAATGGAAAAAAAAACTTGAATAGAACTTTGACCTTTAACCTGCAGCCTCAGCACTCACCTGTTTTGGAAGCTGAAAAAGAAGAACAGAAGAAGAGTGTGAGCTCAGACCTCATCTTGTTGATCGTTGGATTTTTTAAAATTGGATCTTTAATTCAGATGTTTCTCACCTCGTAGATGGCGAACCCGATGGTGTGCATGTCCTCCCCCTGTTTGCGCATCTTCCTGCGGTTCTTCTGGATCAGACCCACCACGAAGCTGCAGCCCACCTTGCCGTCATCGGGGTCATCATCCTCCTCATTCAGCTTAATCACAAACTGTGGATTCATCCAGAACGTGTCTGCAGACAGAAAACATCTGGTTTGAACCCTCCTGGTGGTGGCACTTCAACCCCACCAGGTTATCATCCATCAGGTGTTCATTAAAACATGCCACCTGACCCTAAAATAATGCACCTGTATCTTGTTCCTGTTTGGTTAAAACATGGTCTGTTTCATTGCATCTCTGTGTTTCAGCAGATTACTCACATGGGTGATTTCTGCAGCCTCCGGCAGTGGATCCTTTCCTCCAGGTGCCGTTGAACTTGCTGACACTCCAGTGTTTGACAGAGTCATCCTCGATAGCATCTGGGGTCAGAGTGCACACCTCGATACGAGAGTAGTGACGCAGAAACTCGTTGAAGGACATCCTGCAGAGAAAGAGGAGAGAAGAGCACACCTGACCCTCTGATCTCAGCTGGCGTGTTGCGTCTGCAGAGGCTCCACCTACCAAAACTCTCCGTCCTCTGCGTTGGCGTGAGGACACTCCCCCTGCACGTAGTTCCACTCAGAAGACCTGCGAGAGCAGAGATAATAAAAGCGTTCAGACGCCGGCCTCGGATACTGGAACTCATCTGTGTTTATGTGATGGATTCTTCTTCCTGCTGGAGTTAATCAGTCTTCTTCCACATTGGCCATCCTGTGACTTCACCTGCTAGGTGGATTCACCTGCTCTCTGATTGGTTGTTGTGAGGATGGAGTCTCCTCTTTTCTCTGACTCAGCCTGTCAGGTTTTCGTTCTCCGCCTGCTCTTGTTCCACCACAGCTGAGTGAACCGGCCAATCAGGCTTCAGCACTGCAGCTTGTTTCTTTATACCTAGGTTATTATAAATGAAGACACCCTGCAGGGCAGGTGTGTGTTTGCTGCTGTTTTGCTCTGTAACAGGTTTTGTTTGCGTGCATGTGGAGCCAGGCGTGGTGATCTCCACCCACTCAGAAACACCACGCTGTCAGCGTTCCTCTGGTTAGACAGGTTTTTCCCAGCATTCTCCTGTTTTCCTTTGTATGAAAACACCACTCATCAAACTCTCTTAAGCATATCCACCTTGATGCGCAGGTATATCTGAGCAGCCAATCAGAGGCCGCCTGGCTGCATTTGCTGGTAACCAGTGTGATGATGTGAGGTCAGATCATCTCAGCGTATCTGTCCTCATTTCTTTTTCTTTTTTTTTTGAGGAGTTAACAGGTTTATTGAATTCTACATAAATATATATGAAAAGTAACCCTGGAAAACCAGAGTCCCACAGAACAAGAAAGATTACACATTCTGTCATTCCCAACTTGTCAAACTTCAATATGTGCTTACTACATATGTCTGTCCTTATACTTTAAGTTTTTTTTTTTTTTAACACTTTATTTATAAGATTTTTTCTCATTTCTTTTTCTGAATCTCACTGAGGACAACCTGAAGTTCTGGCATCCTTCATCCTATTTCCTTCTTGTGTGAAGAAGATGATGTACCTGTGAGCTGGAACTTCTACTTTGTTTTATAAAATGAGGAGTGAGCTCGAGGAGCTCCCAGAGTTTAATTACCCGTCGCTCCACGCTCCCGTCCACTCCACCTGCCCCCAGGGGTTCCTCATCCTCACCAGCTTCTCCGGACGCCCCTGGTAGTTCACCTGGAAAGAAAAACAGAATTACCTTTCTCCTCCTCCTTCACCTCTGTCCCAATCCCACTGCTTCTCTTTTCCTGTTACCTCCACAGCACCAGTCAGTGAGTAGGCGTGGCCTTTCACCAGCTTCTGACGAGTCACAGCTTCAGAGTCTGCAGCACTCGTGATCTACAGCGAGACAAACAAAGCCAAAAACAAAACTAAACTTTCATCTCCTCCACCAGATAATCCTGAAACACACCGAAAACCTCAGAAAAACCTCAAAAACCTTAGAGCTCCTCAGAGCACCTCCAAGAACCTCAGAGAACCTCACTGTGACTGAACATGATGGAAAGATGGTTTCCCTCCACACTCACATCGATGGAGCAGCCCAGCAGCGATCCGGCTTCCAGGGCCTTCTTGATGATCTGGAACAAGTTGGAGGGGGGTTTTTTGAGGTCGTAGTTCTCGGCAATGCCTCCAGTAAAATCCTCGAAACCCTCAGTGGTTGAACCCCCTGACAGTGCCTCGTAGGAGCCGTTCACTCTGCACACAAAGAGCACACAAGGATTACAGAGCATTGGAACCACGCTGTAAAGCACATCTGCTTGGACTGCACCATGACATGCAGCCGTGGTCTGATGTGGCAGACCTCAAGAGGATGGAGCTGCTTCAGAAAAAAAGAGGATGGGGGTCATAAAGATCAGGCTAGTGTCCAGATAGATAAATCACAAGTGAATTATCTGCATCTCTGAGCTGAAACTATCAAAATAAGAGTGTGCAAAGTTCAGAGCTGAGAGCCTTCATCCTGTTGTGGTGGACCTTACTTGGCGTAGGCCTTCTCCAACAGGGAGCTCCAAAACTCCCTCTTCTCAGCCGAGTGGACGAACATCAGCTCGCCATCTTTCACCGGCAGCCGGTCGTCGATCACCACGTCCACCCACTCCCCGAACTGCCAGAACTGCGGGGGGGGGGGGGCAGCAGAGGACAGAATGTGACACACGGTGCACACTTTTACTTTGAAAGTCTCTCTGAATTCTTCCCACCTCCAGCATGAAGAAAGATGAATTCATGTTGTTTGGTTCCATCTAAAATTTAAATTCTGCTTTATTCTGTGACAAACCTTTAGTTCCTTCACATTGTGGGCAGGCCCACTAAAATAACTGAATACGTTTTTTTAGGGTTTATTTTCAATTATCCTAAAATAAATAGTTAAACAAGCAAAAGATTGAGTGAGTTTTCCTTTCTATAAACTTAAAAGGCAGCGTTTAATCTAACCAATAGCAGTTAAACCTGAGCAACATGTGATGGTGCAGAGGATGAAGAAACTCTCCTGAACTTTGTGTATTCTGCTTCAGACGGGCCTGATCTCTGACTCAGTCTCAGGTTTTGGTTCTACTAAACCTGCTCGGCTCTCTGCGGTTCATCTTTACACCTGAAGTCTCAGTGACCCCCCCCCCCCCTCAAGAACTATTAACAAACGGGTCACGTGTAGTTAATGAATGTGCTTTTTTTTATTGTCAATTGAAATAAATAAAAACAGTAATCAAAAGGAAAAAAACTAATAACTTAAACTGTATTAACTAAAATGAACTGAAATGATAAATTATCGTTGCTTTCGTGTTTGTCACTGTATTTAAAAACGTTTTGATTTATATGAAACCTTTTTTTTCCGCTCTGGCAGTTGTAGCTGGGAGCGCCATGCAGCAAGTTGGGAGGAAGCAGCTGTACCAAATGGGATTTCTATGAGTATGATAGCGAGACAGATAGAAGCAAGTGTCTTGTTGTGGATGATGGCAAAATATAAGGAATACTTCTCACCCCACCAACCTCAAACTAGACCTGAGGAGCACGCAGAAGGTGGCTACAGAAACTCTCTGAACTTACACAGCAGTAACCTACAGCATAAGCTCCAGAAATGTAACTACATGTCGAGTCCACGCAGCTAGCAACAATTGTGATTGGCCTGTTTAGTATCGCCGAGTCCTCTCGTGCATTTCCAGCTCCTTCTTGCTGCAATTTTTGAATTTATCAGTGATGCAATCAATGCATCGATATGTCAGCAAATCCCTGGAGGGAGAAAATTCCTAGGGGGAGATCACTGAAACTATCGGAATGGACGTGACAGAAAGAACTTGAGCTTTGATTCCTTTAAAGGAATCTAGGATTCTTTGTTTTTTTTCTTGTGGACAGTAAAAACATCCAGCATTAAAACTACTAAAAATCACCTCTGTCTCATGCATCCTGCTATTGGGTCCATCCCTGCCAGCCAGTTAATGGAGCAACATGTTCATGTGTGTCCTTGATAATGCATTTAGCAGATAATGCTGCTATCTTGTGAATAATTGATGAATGCAATTTTTTAAATGGTGTATTTTGTTGAGGTTTTATTAATCTTGCACCTGACAAAGTATAATAAAACTCAAACTTGTGAAAACAAAATTAAAGTAAGGATTAAACAAAAAAATAATTAAAACTGTCTGAATTAGGAAAAAGTTACGAACAAATAAAACTTAACTATAATATGAAATTCAAAACTATTATAAGCACGCTGCAGCCTGGCATGGTGTGGCATTGGGCTCAGTGGCCCGGTTTCCACTGACCTGGTGCTGTTGCAAAGTGCTCAAACCATTTTCCACCGTGAGCACAGTCGGTGCTCGGACAAAAAAAGGGTTCAACTCCAGCCCCGCAGCTAGCTGTTCTGCAAGCAGCAGAAGGGTGTGACTCTGCCATCTCGATGTAAACTTTTCTACCACCATTTCACCACATACACGATTTCCATGGCTGTGAAATAGGTTGGGCTCTAAGGCTGAACTTGCTGCTTTAATCAGTTCATATCACAGATAAAAGGACACAAAGTGCGTACTTGTCTTGTTCGTTATCGCTGTCTGTGTCTACCTTGTGCTCCACAAAGATGCTGCAGTAGTTTTGTTTGGACCATAAAATATGTTCGCAGCACATGAAATAAAGTTTGCAAAAGGGTTTGGCACATTTTTGCCGTTCATTCACAAAGCACGGTGGAAACGAAGGCCCGTTCTTAAGCGGTTCGCCGGTTCATTGAAACAGACACCAGCGCTGGCACCAGCACCGGCTCCTCGTCAGTGTAAACGCAGTAAGGGTGGTGCAGCGCTCACCCAGCTGCCTTTTTCTGTCGTTTCAGTCACACAGTTTTTAACCACAGTTTGGATCTCTTGTTCAAGTGATCGTACAGTTTGTATTATTCTTCACATGACAGCAGAAACGCCAATGATAGGTAGGGGGTACCATTATCTTAGGTTATGCATGGGCCTATAATAAACAGAATAATAATAAACATTACCCTCGGTAATTACAAGCCCCCCCCATAATTCCTCTGACCAGAGTCCTGGCCCCGTGGCGAGTCTGAACCTCCATAAACTAACAAATAATTTCATGGCTAGAAAACCTTTTGGAGTGTAAAGCATGAAAACCTGGTTGCTGATGTTGTTCTAAGAGTTGCAGCTCATTACAGCCCAACAGCAACAGCGTGAGAGCTTCTGCTGTTTGTGGACCACCTTAAGCTGCTTATGGAGCTCACCAGTGTCCAGTTTTAGGTCCTGATTAATTTCACTTTGATCATTTTGGAATATGTTTGTCACATTTACTTCAGACATGACCTCTGAAACTCCAGCAGCTCTTTGAACCCTGTCAGTGTTCACATTACTGCTTCTTAATGAGGCCAGAAAACACAAACCTGTCCTGTTTGACTGATTTACGGTGCACCACTAAAAAAATAAATAAATAAATAAAATCACACATTACTTACCTGGAAGTGAAAGACACCGGCGTAGGTATTACCAAAACCCTGGTCAGTGGGAACAACTCTGGCCATCACACTTTCGTTCAGAGTCAGAGAGGCGATGGCCGCCAACAGCCAGCAGTCACCTGGAGGGACAGGAAACACTCATTTAGACTAACAGTGAGCCCCTCACTGCTGCGCCCTGCAAGTGATAGATCATTAGATTACAGGTCACTGTATCTGAGCGTTTTAGCTGTTATGTTGTTTCAGGACCATATTTGGACATGTGCTATGATATCAGCTAATGCTAGCTGGCTTGGTTTGCACAGACTTTATGTGAGCATAAAGATACCTGCTCATCCATGACATCCAATCAAAAATCCCAGTATTTCACCCAATTAAAACAGGTAAGTTATAAAGACAGCTTTGGAGGTTGATATTGTTTAATATTTAGTCCTGAAAGCATCAGCTCTGATTGGTGCATATAATTATTCATCACATTTTTTCTAAAGGAGGCTCGGAAAGAAAGTATTTTAGAGTTCAAACTTCATGAGTTCTGCAAAATGTGGAGCATCATCACTTCCTCACATGCTCACAAAGGCAGACACGCTCTGGCTCATGTCATCCAAAGAGAAGAAAGACCTCGACACAAACTTTACCACCTGAGCATCGAAGCCTCAGGAGGCACTTCTCTGACAGTGAGAGTTAAAGCTATGCAGGGAGTGAAAACAGCCTGCAGCCTCTGTCCACAAACATCCAGAGATGATGCTGTGACAGAGCTCTGACTCCAGTTTGGTCACATGTGAAAACAGATCTCAGTGTTACACAAGCAGCACTCTGAGGTCTGCAGCGGTTTCACTGAAGCACAAATGTAACTCATCCCACCATAACACAGGCTGGACAAAATGAAACACCTGGTTCAGGGTGCCCTCAGAAACAGGTTCAGCTTCAGGCAGAGTCATGTGACCTGCTGGATGTCCTCACAGAGGTGCAAAGACAGACGTGTGTGCTGAAGTCCTGGTTCAGGTACCATGATGCGCTGGTGCCGGTGCAGAAGCCGACAGCCAGGGCTCGCTTCTTGGCCAGAGTGGACACCACGTCAGACATGATGATGAAGAGGAGGAGGAAGATCCAGAGGGTTTTAGGTCTACAAACAATTTCTTCCGCTCAAACTTTTCCTGTGAGGGATTGTTTGACTCAGACCCCGGCCCGAACCAGAAGAGGAGCCACAGACTCCCTGTGCACTCAGTCTGTCTTTCCCTAAAGCTGCTTCCTGCTCAGCCAATCAGGGCTCAGTGTGGCCTCTAATCACAGCCTGTTCAGCTGCTTCACATTAAAATAAGTTCTGCAGTGAACAGGGCACAGAAAAGAAGTTCAATGATCACTCTACGCATCAAAGTGCATGTGTGTGTGTCATGCTGTAAGAGCTCTGAGTGCTACAACAACCAGTCCAACCAGTCCAACTGTCCGCTCTGCCCTCACTGGAAGTTTGACTGAATTAAATGTTTGAAAGCAAACAGGAAACAATGTGACAGCATGGCCTGAGGGAACAAACAGCTTAGAGGAGAGAAACTCTTTCATTATTCAACTTTGTTTTCCTGTTCAAACGCTGCAAAAACCTTTCACATAAACTTTGCTCCTTATCCTGGTTCTTGTGGTGGAAATGTTCTGAAGAATATAAATGATTCCTTCAGTTTTTAATGTCTTCATCTCTTCTGTTCATGATAATCATTCAGGATAACTACAGGCTGACAGCATCAGTCCCTATCATGCCAAAAGTTTTCAAAATTAAATATTTCCATCAAATAGGGTGATACACAGTTTGGTTTTAAAGCAAGCACGGCCCTGCTCTGTGTGTTTATCCTCGGCAGTTTTCATACGAGCTTTTGATCGAAACCTCCGATGGTGTAAGGTGAGAGTGAGAGGTGTGGGGACAGATACGCCTGCAGGAGCGCTGCTGTAGAACTGAGGAGGACAAACACTGAAGATTTCTACACATTACTGTCAGATAATAATCGTACTGTAAGAAGGTCAGATATGGACATCTTATCCAATGTCAGACGATGGTATTTATAGGCAGTGTGGGTCCTCTTATCTGCATGTTCAGAGAAAAGCTCTCTTTGTGTTATGTGACCTGTTTGGAATTAAAGACTGAAATTAAAAAAATGTAGCAGATACACTGAGATGTGCTGGGGTGGGCGTGTCACCTGAAACTTCCATGAGAATGAAGACTTTAAGAAGTTCTTCAGGGTTAAAAGTGAGTATGGAGCAGCTGCTCATTTTATCATCTCAGTGACCTCTGACCTCTGACCAAACTGAGCCAGGTAAAGGAAAACCAGCTGATCAGAAGCTGGATGTTTCCTGGATAGTGATGACGTCAAATTAATGCTGATATTTGGCTGGAGTTTCACTTTAATCAGATCAAATCTATCAGGGGGCTGGCAGCACTGGAGTCAGCAGTGAGGCGTTCAAGGACAGTGAGACACTCACCCAGAGCGCCCTGACAGATGTCGGTCCTGGAGGCTCCGCCCAGGATGAACTCCGGGTTAGAGATGAGTTCCTGGAAGAGAGAGCAGAGAGAGAAGGTGGAATGTGAGTGAGGGACCCTGCATCCCCTCCATTTACAGCAGGGGCTCATCACGTGTCCCACCAGAGTCCTCTGAATCTGCCACAAAACTCAGCTTAATCAGTCATCATCCTGCTTCCACTCTCGATTAACTCCTGAAACACCTGGACACACCTGGAACAGCTGATCAGACTCTCACTCTCATCTGTGTGTGTGTGTGTGTAAACATGAAAACCCTCCCTCCCTCCTCTTCCTCACGGTGACACATGTGCACAGCGATCATTGATGTTTCCTCCGTGCAGCTCCGCACCAGGAAAAGCTGCGACTCATCTGAGAACATGACCCATGCGCATGCTCCACATTAATAGGGACCGTCAAAAAGCTGATTTAATTTTAGAAAACAGACAAACATCAGAGGGGCGGAGTCACCTCTTCTTTGTAATCTCTCAGCTGTGACATGAAAAACCTCCAGAAGCCTGAGGAAGAGGAGGAAGACGCCTCCTCCTCTCTGCACAGAGATGATCAGTGAGATTATCATCCGTGAAAAATATGACACGACTCTGTGTACAAAACACTGCTTTTCGATGAGGAATAGGCTTCTTCAATTACTCTGCAAACCCCCCCCCCCCTCACCCACTGTACCAAACAGACCCACCCGGTATCAGTTCAGGGCCCGGCCCGGTTCTTACCGTGGGCCTCTTCCAGGTGACACCCCGGACCTTGGAGGAGCTGGGGCCCAGCTCTTTGAAGCCGAGGGACTCGGGCGCGGCGGGGAACGTCGGGTCGCAGAAGAGCTTCCCGGAGGACCGGCACTGCTCCCGCAGCGAGCTGAAGTCCTGGTTCAGGTACCGCAACGCGTTGGCGTTGGTGCCGAAGCCCGCGGCCAGGGCTCGCTTCTTGGCCAGAGTGGACGCCACGCCGGACATGATGATGAAGAGGAGGAAGATGCAGAGAGTTTCAGGTCTACAAACGCCACCAACTTCTACTGCTCAAACTTTTCCTGTCAGAGATCGTTTGACTCAGACCTCGCCCTGCAGCAGAGGAGGAGCCACAGATTCCCTGCGCGCTGTCAGTCTGCTCCTCTCCACCTGCCTCTCTGCACCTGCCTCTCTCCACCTGCCTCTCTCCACCCTCCCTGAAGCAAGAAGCTTCACGAAGGAAGTCACTGCGCGCAAATATAGGCACGCACAGAGAACTGTTATAAAGTGCAGAAATCTCTGTGTTACATTGCCTCAATGACACAAGGAAATTGTTTAAGCCATCCCCATCTAGTGTCTTCAAATAAATGAATAAAGTAAATAGGTACATGCAAGACAAGTGCACTGCATCCTTGCAGAATCATCTGCATCTAAAGGAGAAAGGTCACTCTATCAAGGATGCCAACATTTACATTTGGGACCAGGTAGGCAGATGGTTTGAAAGAGGAGTTAAAGAGGCATCCATGTCCACTGTGAACAACCATCACTGAACAGAGGAGGTGGACTATGCCACCAACTTTCCCCCGCTTACAATGCTGTCTTGAGCTCCCTCCCCAGGTGTCTCAACCCCCATTCACACCTGTGTCCAGGTGACCTCAATAGGTCACTTGATAGAGTGGAGTGAAGTCCCAAATTGTTTTCACCCAAAACCACTGATTGTAATGACTGAGGCCTCCTTTCACACCTTGGCACATGTGATTATGCACATGAACAATAGTGGGTCACAACCACCTCTAGGGGACTACGCCCACTAGGGTTTTAATACCTGGGTCTTTCCACCTTTGGTTTGAGAACTGAAGAAGCCTTTTGGATGCGAGATGAAACATCTTCAAGAAACAACAAGAAGTCCAGTCGCCCTTTTTTTCCAGCTCTAGAGATTCCTTTCGTCATCATCTTTGTTGCTGATCCACTTCTTCATTCACAATTAACTTGGATTCAAAATTTGAATCTTCAGTGTGAGCTGAACAACATTTCTGCTGATTTTCATCTGTGCCCACAAAGAGGAATTAAACAAAATTAAAGCATGATTTATTGGACTATACATATTGATCCGGCCAAATTTATTAACCTTCCTAAAACCTGACTGCCCAGAGTAGAGACCAGGAAGCAGAGGTGCAGTCTTACACTCCTCTCTGCAGCTTCTCTCCTCCTGCCATCCCCCAAAACCCCATCCCCACAGAGACGGTGCCTGCTCCCAGACCACCAAAAAAACAAACCTAAAATCAACAAAAAAGCATAAAAATTCAAAAAGAAAAAATAATATAACTTCCTCAACTGCACCAAAGACTAAAACAGTTAAAGTTAATAAATAATTAAAAATTAGGTCTCTCTCTTCCAAGTCCCTGATTTATTTATTCCTCAACATATTGATTTATTCTGCCTTACAGAAACCTGGTTAAAGCAGGATGAATATGTTAGTTTAAATGAATCAACACCCTCGAGTCACAGTAACTGTCAGAATGCTCGAAGCACAGGTCGAGGAGGAGGAGTAGCAGCAATCTCCCACTACAGCTTATTATTTAATCAAAGGCCCAGACAAAGTTTGAAGTCTTTTGAAACTTTGACTCTTAGTCTTGTCCGTCCTAATTGGAAAATACAAAACCCATTTTTATTTATTATCTATCGTCCACCTGGTTCTTACTCAGAGTTTCTGTCTGATTTCTCAGACTTTTTATCTGATTTAGTGCTCAGTTCAGATAAAATAATTATAATGGGTGATTTTAACATCCATGTAGATGCTGAGAATGACAGCCTCAATACTGCATTTAATCTATTGTTAGATTCAATTGGCTTCTCTCAAAATGTAAACCCACCACTTTAATCATACTCTGGATCTTGTCCTGACATATGGCATAGAAACTGAAGACTTAACAGTATTCCCTGAAAGCCCCCTCCTGTCTGATCATTTCTTAGTAACATTTACATTTACTTTAATGGATTACACAGCAGTGGGGGATAAGTTTTATTACAGTAGAAACTTAGTTACAGCACTCAAGTCTGAAAGTGCTGTAACTAAGTTTAAGGATCTAATTCCTTCATTATTATGCTCTTCAGTGCCAACACAGTGCAGAGCAGCTACCTAAACTCTGCTCCCAGTGAGGTCGATTATCTCATCAATAGTTTTACATCCTCACTGCGTACGACTTTGGATACTGTGGCTCCTCTGAAAAGGAAAGCTTCAAATCAGAAGTGCCTGATACCTTGATATAATTCACAAATGCACAGCTTAAAGCAGATAATCTGTAAGATGTAAGCTATAAAAAAAAAAGTCCTCTGTAAAGCTAGGATGAATGATCTTCTTACAGCCTCTGACAGTGGACTCATTTCTGTGTTTGTCCTGCTAGACCCCAGTCTCAGTGCAGCTTTTGATACTGTTGATCATAACATTTTATTACAGAGATTAGAGCATACTATAGGTATTAAAGGTACTGCACTGCTGGGGTTTGAATCATATTATCTAATAGACTCCAATTTGTTAGTAAATTTGTTAATTTGTTAGTAAATGAAGATGGAGTCCCACAGGGTTCTGTGCTAGGACCAATTTTGTTTACACTACCCTTTGCATTTACATGCTTCCCTTAGGCAGTATTATTAGAACACATTGCATACATTTTCATTGTTATACAGATGATGCCCAGCTGTGTCTATCCATGAAGCCAGATGATACACATCAATTAGTTAAACTGCAGGAATGTCTAAAGACATAAAGGTCTGGATGACCTCTAATTTCCAGCTTTTAAATTCAGATAAAACTGAGGTTCTTGTACTCGGCCCCACAAATCTTAGAAACGTGGTGTTGAACCAGGTACAGCATTACTCTGGCCTCCAGTAACACTGTAAGAAATTCTGGAGTCGTTTTTGACCAGGATATGCCCTTCAATGCACATATTAAACAAACACGAAGGACTGATTTTTTGTATTTGCGCAGTATTTCCAAAATTAGAAACATCCCGTCAGTGATGCTGAAAAGCTAATTCATGCATTTATTACTTCTATGCTGGACTATTGTAATTCATAATTATCAGGCTGTCCTAAAAGCTCCCTGAAAAGCCTTCAGCTGATCTAAAATGCTGCAGCTAGAGTACTGACAGGGACTAGAAAGAGAGAGCAGATTTCTCCCATATTGGCTTCTCTTCATTGGCTCCCTGTTAAATCCAGAATTGAAAATCCTTCTCCTCACATACAAGGTCTTGAATAATCAGGCCCCATCTTGTCTCAAAGACCTCATAGTCCCATATCACCCCAACAGAGCACTTGGCTCTCAGACTGCTGGCTTACTTGTGGTTCCTAGGATACTTAAGAGTAGAATGGGAGGCAGAGCCTTCAGCTTTCAGGACCCTCTTCTGTGGAACCAGCTCCCAGCTTGGATTCAGGAGACAGACACCCTCTCTATTTTTAAGATTAGGCTTAAACTAGGGCTCGATCAGGTGACCCCGAACCCTCCCTTAGTTATCCTGATATAGGTCTAGGCTGCTGAGGGGTTCCCATGATGCACCGAGTGTTTCTTTTTATTTACCTCTTTTTGCTCGGTTTATACTCCACTCTGCATTTAATCATTAGTTATTATTAATCTCTGTCTCTCTTCCACAGCATGTCTTTTGTCCCATCTCTCTCCCCTTAGCCCCAACTGGTCTCAGCAGATGACCCCCCCTCCCTGATCCTGGTTCTGCTGGAGGTTTCTTCCTGTTAAAAGGGAGTTTTTCCTTCCCACTGTCACCAAGTGCTGCTCATAGGGGGTCGTTTTGACTGTTGGGTTTTCTCTGTAATTTTGTGTAGGGTCTTTACCTTACAACATAAAGCACCTTGAGGTGACTGTTGTGATTTGGCGTTATATAAATAACACTGATTTGATCACTCCTGTACAATCCCAACCACACACACCCAGAAATGGGACACCACCCAGCTGACTCACTTGTGTATGTGTCCGTATAATGCGATACACACATTCCAGTGTGTTGACTCATACACACACACGCTGGTGTTTGTGTAGACTATATTTATTAAAAGATGGTTAACTTTTACAAAGTCTTTGATTCAACTGAAACCTATGGGAAATCAGCTTAAGAGTAGGATCTTTCTAACTAAAATAGGAATGATTTCAAGATGCATCTACCCAGCATTTTAATCAAAAATCCTGCTTCTCACATACAAGGTGGTGGATGTGAGCCACATTTTAATTGTTACCGTGATCTCTGACCTCTGTACCCCTACAGAGATTTATTAGGCTTCATTCAAACCTTTTAGATCTGTTGTTTACAGACAGAATGACAAAAGCAGAACCTTCCTGCGGCAGGAGTTGAAGCTTTTTAATATATCGTGTACCTGAGCTCCAGCCTGCTTCTCTTATGGATGAACGGTTTTATTAAGTCCTGAAAATTTCCCAACTTTTGCTTCTTACAGCCAGGCATCTCCTTTGGAGCAGCTTCATCACTCTCACCCCAAAAATGTTTCCTTATAGGGAGAATTGGGGTGTGACAGATCACAGGTAATTCATCATCAGTGAAACACAAACCCAGCTTCCAGGTTTAAAGGATTTATTGACCTTACATGTCAGTCAGTTAGTGTAGAGATTCAAACATGGATATAAAACAAGAGCGGTGACAGGAAGTGAGGCGGCGGCTGTAAACAGGAAGAAGGCGTGCTGCAGCTCAGATCATGGCGAAGTTTAACCACTGCAAAAAAGAAGAACACATGACAGACCATCAGTCTCTGACCTCACGCTGAACTCACACACCGTCACCGCGTTTTCGGTCTCACCTGCTGGAAGTTGAGCTCGATGGAGCCGCTGCCCTGAGTGTCGAGCTTCTTGAAGACCTCTGTGGAGGAAGATTGTTACACATTAAAGGTTAAAGGTCAAAATACAGAGAGTCCATGAGAAATTCACTTAGTCCTCACAGGGCCACTGAGGCATTCTCAGAGAGCATCTAACAGCCTGTGGACCGTCTTCTACTGAAAATCCAAAGAATGACACATTCATGGTCCAAACATGTCCCTGAGCTCAGAGAGAATCCACCAAACAAACACAGACTCACACAGAGTTTCATGCAGAAGGTTTAGAGAGCAGGCTATGGTTAGCCAGCTAGCTGCTACACTGGATATTGACTGTGAGCTAGCATTAGCCAGTTTCATCTTTTTTTTTTTTAAATGTAGTTATAGGCAAAATAATTAAACACATAATTAAGTTAAAAAAAATAGGAATAAATAAAATAAAAACCCCGTAACATAAAATGAAAAAAGGAGCGCAGCATTAACATTTTCCTGTAAGGTTCAGTCATCAACTGCATTCTTCTTTATCACACATTTTAGAGACGTGAAAGAATGACAAAGCTCCTGATGAAACACGTGGAAATTTGGGTTAGCTTTCAAGGATAAAAAACAATTATTGAACTAACAGCCGAATCACAAATACACCAAACAAACCCTTTCCTCTGTTAAAGGAGAGAAATTGTCAAATTTAGGGAACAAAAAAAAAAACGTTTTGCTGTGTGAGCAGTTAATCTGTTTGTACCATTTGATATCAATGCTGTTTATTTTTGTGTACTTGGAATTTCAAGCTGAAGTCCTCACATGACTACATTTCCAGAGTTTTCCAATAAGCGCATTACAGACCATATTCCTTTAACTAACCAAACGTGGAAAAATAATTTGTAAATTCCAAATTCAGATATTATGAGGACTAAAACTGCATTTGCATCATTATCCAATATTGTTAAACCTGCTGATGAAACAAAGGGGGGGGGGGGGTTGTTTATGCCACATTCACACCTACAGAGGAAACTGATGTCTTCTAATTTCATGAAAATTTTTCTCAATATGAAAACAAAAGCTGTTCTCACATCTTAGGAATCATCTGAGTCAGTGTATTTTGATGGCGCCATTAATGCATTCAGCATTAGCTGGCTTTTTTTTAATGTGGGGAGTTTTCCTCTTCCAAGATGTAATTAAGGTTAGCCTGATTTATGGCTTTTATTGTGTTTGTGTGCAGAGATGAGGATTAAGCTGGATAAATGAATACAAATCCTGCCTATGACAGAGATCTCTTTGGAACCAGGAATTCAGATCAGATTTACATTTACTGAGATTATTCCAAATGTTAAGATTACCTGGTGTCTCCCAATCTTTGGCAGTGTGTTTGTCCAAGTGTTTATGAGTTGATGTAACATGGATGTTAGGAAGTGAAGTGAAAACAGAATGGCGAGCAGGTAAAAAAGATTTAACTACAAACCTGACATCTTAGAGAAGAAATCTATTGTTTAAACAATTTTTGGAATTTGGCTGTTTTTCCATGAATATAGTTATCGCATGAGCAAGTTGACTGCTTGTTAGTTGTTTATCTAAAACTGTTAATTTTGAAAAAAAATGCAGGGATGTACCTTGAGGAAGTACCACTGTACTATACTGTCTTTGTAAAGTAATGTAAGCTAGTTCGCACGTAAATGATTGTAGTGAAGTAATCAAGAACAAGTTATATGTTGTTATGAGTTGGGCATCCTTTAATAAATCCGGTCTCTCTGAGATAATAAGAAATAAATGGTTCCTTCATCATCGTGGTAGGTAGAATGAGGGAATTCTGTTAGCATATTGAAAAAGATTTCCACTTCATCTATTCTCATTTCTGCAACACAAACAATCAGCCACTCTTCTTTAGGATAGTCAAAGAAAGATTCAGCAGCTGAACATGAATACGAGGAAGAGTCCAATTTACTAGAAAGCTGGAGAACGTCCTCAGAAACAGGACCTGTGCCTTCCTGATTGTCAGTAAACAGTCTCTGTCCCCTTCTGATATGATTGAAGCTCCTTTGGCCGTATCAGTGTCAATGTTCTCTACTGAGGACTGCAGAACAATTAGTTTCTCTTTCTCTCTCTTTATAATTTTACTATTATATGTGGACATTTAATTAACTTTGTATTTTAGGTAATCCCATTTATCCCTAAGAACTATCTTGTATTTCTACTATTAGGCCTCAAGTATAAGCAAAAGGGGACATTTAGCAGATTATCTGGAACATTTTTGCCTAAATGTGCAAATAAATGGTAAATGGCCTAGTTTTTATTTAGCGCTGTTCTACTCTGACTGAACACATTTAACCATTCACACCCATTCATACAAGCACTTCCATATGTATCTAAGCTAAGTGCTTTTATTGTCTAACATTCATACACATTCATACTCCAGTGCTTCCCCAGAGCAGCCAGGAATCGAACCGCTAACCTTCAGATTGGTAGGTGACCTGCTCTACCTCCTGAGCTCCACAAAAAGGAAACATAACTGGATCAGGCTTCCTTTGAGTTGAAGACTTTCTTATCAAGGTAGAAAGGTAATTAACCAGTTATCAAACATTTTATCCCTCCTCCTCCATACTCCTTTAAAAGAGATTAACAAGGTTTAGGTACCCAAGATCATTATGAATGTCAATAAACAGCTACACAGACAAGCTGCTGAAACATATTAATGTGTGAGGTGAATTATTAGTGCTTGCTTTCCCTCGATCTAGTCTGGGATAACCCCGTTAGCACTGATGTAGCCCACATGGCCTCTAGTAAATGTTCTTCCCTGCCGCTCTGGCTTATTCCATCTTTGCTCACACTGCTGTTGGCTTTACAGAAGGCTTGCATGAAATGGATCTCCCATGACTTTGCATATCCTGGAATTTTCGGACAGTTTCCAAACAGCCTTGCAGTAGTGTCTCATGACAAACTGTAAAGTGACCTGCTGGTGTCTTCCCTCATCTCGTCTCCCAAGGCGATGACTGCTTCCATGGATGGAGCTCACTATGGTGCAGTCTTGGACAGGAAACTGATGTTGATACCTCGGATTTGTTCATTTTCCTTTTCTTTCAGGTGTGCATTTTGAGGTTCCATCTTGTCTCGTTCCTCTCCAGCTCCATCAGTCTCTTTCAACTTCTTGTTTTCCTGAGCGAGATGGGGGAATTTCTTTTCCCATATCCTGTATCCACATTTTACCTTCTTTATATCAGTTGCATTTATCTATAAGTTTAGTAATGTTAGCGACCACGATGGAGTTCTCTTAGCTAAAGGTATCGATCTTTGCAGTTAACTTTTCTATAGCCTCAACTAGGGATGCATTTGGTAGATCATTTGGCTCTTGAGGGTTTTTTGTTTTTTTTTTAACCTTTGCAGCTTTCCATCAGTGTATAGTCATGGTCACTCATATTTGCTTGGTTCGAGGGTGCTGGTAGTTTAACATTAGCTTTGGTTCTCCTGTTCAGCATGTTCAGTCACAAAGTCTATGATAATTCAGCTGGTAATTCACACTGTCTCAGTAGTTTTCCAAATACAGTAAACATCAGTTAAGTTGGATTCAAAAGGCCCATGGAATTTCATCCACCTTATTAAAAAAATCCATTTTATGTGTAAGCCAGATAAAATTTGATTCTTCAAAATTCTTCAAAATATCAGACAGTTTGGGGTTTTAATATAGAATTTTGCAGCAATTCTTTCTGCTTCTCCCCTGGATTTGCTTACGCAAATTTTATAATCTCATCAAGTTTGTAGCTTACGCTTGACTCCTGTGCTTGCCATAATTATCTCTGGTGAAATGAACTGATTAGCCCAGTGCAGCCAATCCAGACACTACATGACTGTCTACACACTCAAGCAATGTCCAGCCGTTGTTAGCATGTGCAGTTGTGCACGAACATGTCGATGAATGGACGTGGGCGTGACAGGAGCTGAGGAGCGCTTTAGCGCTAAACTCATCCGACTTAAGCAATCACATTTAATTGGACATATATTACAATGGGACCAGATTTTTCATCCGAGGCAGGCAAAAATCCAACTTGCATGATCTGATTTAGGTGATGAATTTATTTGAATTAACGTTAGCAAGACCAGACTAGAGCGAAAATCCAATTTGTGTGACTTCAACTTAGGCAACTTTTATTGTAGTCTATTTAACTTTTTTGCCTAGTTTGACTGCTAATTACAATTTTGTTATGTAAATTTCGGGACAATTTATCAAAAGCTCAAAAGATGCCACATTCTTGGTCCACCATCATCCTCAGCCTATCTTAATGAAACTTCTACAACTATCTTTTTTCTGGCTAATGTTAGCTAACACTAGTGTGCCTGCTAACACAGGTGAATTTCAGGCTCTGTCACACAGTAAAATCTCATGGGTACGGTCGCTTTACACATATTTAAATAAAGTTTCGAGGCTGATCTGGTAATTTAGCTGGCCATTTTCAAATGATTTTCTCAGCTAACATCACAAACTAACCAATCAGCCATTGGAAGTTTCCTTTGCTGTCATCATACTGAAGCAAAGGTACAGAGGACATATGCTGTTCTCCCAGCTGCTGAACAGCATACATGATATTCAGAACATACAACAGAGACATATGACAACTCAGACTGATGATGATTTAGCACTTTTTAAATGCTAGCCTCCACCCGGAGCGTGCAGTTTGTGTTGGCAGCTTTTGTCAGTTTTCTGGAGGATACCTGGAACTCCTTTAACCTCACAAACTGAGCTCTGCTTGTACCACAAACTGTGTCTTTGCAGGTAAAACCTGAATGAACAATTTGGCCTGCAACAATGCTTGTTAGCGAGTGAAGCGCCTACTCACTGAACATCATCTCCAATCTCATCAGGCATCCCACAAAGTTGTCAAAGTCGATGGTCATGTCAGATTCAGAGTATCGGGCCACCAGCAGCTGGTAGATGGTGTTATTGAGAGTGAAACCTGGAGGAAGACAGCAACAATTAGTAGCTAACAGAGCTAACAAGCATGCTAACATGGACATGGGAAAAAAAACAGGCTTTATTCCCAGTGATGACAGTTTTAACATAAATTTAGACAAAACTCTGAATATGTTTTCAGATTTCAGCTGGGCTAATGCTAAGAGACTGCTGGTTTAGTGTGGATAAAGCTGCACCACGTCATTCAATTTTATAAAGCGAGTCTGGAGAGCCACCATTTTCTCGGCTGTCACTCTTTCATGTAGTTTCTGGTTGGATCATGGCTGTTAATTACCAGGCAATTAAGTTATATGACTCATTTCATTCATGCTCGCAGACTGCTTCACGTAGCTGCAGTTTGATTGGTTGTGATGTGTGTTAAAGGTACCTTTAACGCTCTGACAGATGAGTTTTCTTACACAAGTTGGCAACAGTGGCCCTTACACAGGAACTAATATACACCACGTTTTTCTCATGTAAACAGACTCATGACATTCACTGCCTTCACTTACTTCTCAGGCAGTTGGGCTTCTGAGAATGAGAAAGTCATTTTTTTTTTTTTTGCTTAAAATGACTTTTTCTAATCATCAGGATCACTAACAATCTGTTTCACTCATGGTAACTTAACACAAATGAACTGTTATCAAAAATCAGATTAACCAACGATTTAAAACAATTGACCAGATGTTTGCTTCATCCTCCATGTTTTTGAGAAAACTTTGAGATTTTTATTTTGTTTTTTAAATTTTTCTGAAATGTATGAATTCATCATATTTCTAATTAAACTGAGCAAACATCATGAAAGGATTCAACATTGATCCTGATGCATGCTCAATAATCCAGGTGAAGAAATCTGAATCAGCTTTCTGAACTCTCATGCATGCAAAGCTAAGCAGCTTTAGATCCCTAAACTTTAACTGAGATGACCCTCAGGCACTGAGCTTCTGCTGCTAGCAGAGATTGTAACGTACCATTTCCATCAGTTTACTGTCAGTAAATCCACAGTAGCAGCAGCAGGAGGAGGAAACAGATGCATTATTACAGTGAAAGAAAGACAGAAACACTGCAGGAGGGGCAAGAGAAGAAGAGGAGATGTTAATGAGCAGGAGACAAATTCAGCACTCTTAATTTGTTTAGCAGCAGGAGGAAAAAAACAAGATACTATCCTCACTCCTGTGTGGAGGAAGAGGAGTGTGTCAGCGGGGAATCACCATGACTCACACTCAGACCACAATCTGCAGCACGTGTAACTGTTTCTCTGGAAGCAGCCGCTACATCCTCGAGGGTAGAGATAAGTGGAAGTGTCAAACACGTCTGAGCCAAGACTGATAAATTTCAGCTGTAACCACTCACACCCAGACCTTAACACACTCAGGCTGTCGCCACAACACAATGTTAAATTCGACACCCACAAAAAAAGCTCTACACCATTTCCGATACTGCGGGAAATGACAGAATTAAGGCCTAATTATTTTTAAACAAAAATCTTTATTTCAAGATTAGCACAGTACTGCTCTGTGCATTCAGCTGTTCATTTCCTGAGCTTCTGCTGGCTTGGCTCCATATTTTCACTGCTGCTTTTCTCAGCTTCCGTCTTTAAGAAACACTTTTTAGACATGAATAACTATGTTATCCTGTTAAATTGACCCCACCTATTAACATCTGACCCACAATAACATTATCGTTTTATCATTATGTGGGCCCTTCCTTCCCTTAGGATCAAACACACAGGATCACCAAAGATTCACCATCACAGGATGAAGTGAGGTTACGGTAACTGTTAGAGGGGTTAAACTGGGAATGAAAGGACTCTGGGACGTTAGAAAATGAGCAGGTTGATCCCTTAAATTATGATTTTGCTGTAAAAGCCCATCACAGCGTGGAGCTTCAAACTTTAGGACCTTTGTGATGGTACTGAGCTTGGTTCTCTGTGAAGATCAAAATAACAGCAGAGCTGCAGCGAGGCCCAGCAAGAGATACAGAAGGATTATTTTGCTCTGATTGAGCCCTGCTGGAAATGAGCAGAAGGGTCACTTTCAGTCAGCCCAACATGCAGCATCAAACAGGAAGCAGCAGTCTGAAAAAAATAGCACCCTAACTCCACCCACTGAGTTTAAATCAGCCAATGGAATCATTTGTTTCTGACAGAAATGTGTGCAGAGGTGGTGAAAAGACAAGGTTGCGCAGACAGACATCTAACTGTAACCCAAACAGCTGCGTTCGGCCTGAGGCTTCAGCCCTCAAGCACATCACAGAGATGCTTTAACAAGCTAGCTTTAATCAGCAGCAGACAGGAAGTGATCTGCAGCTGCTGGTTTTACCCACGTCAAACAAGACGAGACAGCAGCTCAAAAACAAAGACCTTGATTGGGTCTGAAGGAATGTCTCTTTGAATGTGATTTCTGATAATTTTATCTGCGTGTTAAACACATTAAACATGTTAAACATCTCAAACAACCACCTGCTGCTCAGTTCATTTCTGCAGAAGAAGAAAACTGACCTGCATCTTTGAAGGCCACTCTCATCTCAGGAGTGCTCATTGTCCCCGAGTTATCAGAGTCGTTCTTTTTATAGATTGACTGCACACACACAGACAAGCACACACACAACTGTATAAATATTTGTAAAACTCCTCCTGTCAGTAAAAACATGTGGGCGTAGAGGTCAAAGGTCATGTCTCACCAGGTATCTTTGCACCTTCTTCCACAGTGTGGCGAATTCTCCGAGGCCAAGCTTCCCGTTGCCGCTGTCCTGCTGCGTGTTAAGGATCAGTGACAGGCGAGCGACATCATTAACCCTAACAGTCTGCAGTCACCTGCTAAATGCCTCGCACTCGGTCATCATGTCCTGTTTCTGTAACACCTGCTTTTCCACTTCCTGCTACCAGGTGACCACTGTGTGGTCTGTGACCTGAAAGCCAAACTGCTCTCCTTCTACTGTTTGTAAAGGATACGTCCATCAGGTTCACCATGACCCTGCAGGTCTCCACACTGAAGCCGTCAGTTTTGATGTCAGTTCCTGTTGAAAAAGAAAACAGGAAGTGACCCCTGCAGCTCTTTGCCTTCAGGTAAAATGTGTCGAAGCTTAAGCTCACGTTTGGAGACGATTTTATTCATGATGGTCCTCAGCTCCACTGCAGAGATCTCCATATCCTGAAATGCAAACATGAGCAGCCAATCAGCCGTTTGTGGGCATCACACCTGCACGTCCTCACGCCGCAGGTGTATGAGACTTCCTGTGAGGCCGTTTATAGACCGCTCTGTATCGGCGCCGCTGCGTGTCGTGTTAATGAAGATGAACTTACATCTCCGGCGAGTTTAGCAAAGAGGTTTCTGAATCCAGCATCCACCTCACTTTCCGGCACAGTCTCCTGTAGACAAACACCATGGAAACCATCAGCATGTTACCAATAACCTTTATTGACAGCAAGCTGCAGACACAGAGCAGCACACTGTGTCTCAGATCTTTTCTCCTGAAGCTCCGGTTTCTCTAACACAGCATCAACCGCCATCCCACGAGTTCAGTTCCTGTTTAAATACTGATGAATGTTTACGAACTGATCTGAAGTGTTACTCACATCGCTGAGCTCGGCGCTGACGGGGTCGTCACAGGGCCTGCCGGAGAGAGAAGACTGTGAGTTTCACATTGGAGCTCCAACTAAAACCAAACACACTGACAGTTTATTCCTCATACAGTGAACAAGGAACCCAAAGTTCACATCTCAATACCTCCATTCAGACTGAGCAGGCCAGAGTCTCTGCAGGCAGGGACCAGACCTGGACTCACCACACCCCTTTACCTCCCCCACACACCAACAGGATCAGCAGGTTTCTTACACTGTCTCTGACTGCTTCTCAGAGAACACCCGGATGCAGAAGTCGCCGTTCAGGTTGGGCTCAAAGGTGGATGGGACAATCAGGTACTCCCCTGGCGGCAGCTTGAAGCGAGTGCTGACCTCACGAAGGTTGATGAAGGTTTCCGACCTCGCGGTCTGAGCGTGGGTCAGGAAGAAGTTCTTATCCAGGTGCACCTCGGTCTGCCCGTGGAACTACAGAGGGGGAACAGCAAATCAGGGGGTGTTGCTACAGAACATCCATGTGACAGAAAATTTTTATTTCCTCTCTTTTGTTAAGTTTTAGAGCAAATTTTAAGAGTGGTACTATTAACATCAGCAGCTGATCAGCAGCAGCTTTGGAGATCTGAGTGAAACACTGATGCACGTAGTACACAGCCCAGCCCAGCTCAGAGACTGCAAGCAGAGGGTTAGCCTGTTAGCTCCTGTGGAAATGTGCATCCATGTTTCAGCTTATTTGACATGTGAGGAGTTAGTCTGCCTGATGTGTCCTGACATCACAGTTACTGCAGGAAATATCCTGAATGGAAAAAAAAAAAACTTGAATAGAACTTTGACCTTTAACCTGCAGCCTCAGCACTCACCTGTTTTGGAAGCTGAAAAAGAAGAACAGAAGAAGAGTGTGAGCTCAGACCTCATCTTGTTGATCGTTGGATTTTTTAAAATTGGATCTTTAATTCAGATGTTTCTCACCTCGTAGATGGCGAACCCGATGGTGTGCATGTCCTCCCCCTGTTTGCGCATCTTCCTGCGGTTCTTCTGGATCAGACCCACCACGAAGCTGCAGCCCACCTCACCATCATCGGGGTCATCATCCTCCTCATTCAGCTTAATCACAAACTGCGGATTCATCCAGAACGTGTCTGCAGACAGAAAACATCTGGTTTGAACCCTCCTGCTGCCGCTGTGGACTTCAACCCCAACAGGTCATCATCAATCAGGTGTTCATTAAAACATGCCACCTGACCCTAAAATAATGCACCTGTATCTTGTTCCTGTTTGGTTAAAATATGGTCTGTTTCATTGCATCTCTGTGTTTCAGCAGATTACTCACATGGGTGATTTCTGCAGCCTCCGGCAGTGGATCCTCTCCTCCAGTTGCCGTCAAACTTGCTGACACTCCAGTGTTTGACAGAGTCATCCTCGATGGCATCTGGGGTCAGAGTGCACACCTCGATACGAGAGTAGTGACGCAGAAACTCGTTGAAGGACATCCTGCAGAGAAAGAGGAGAGAAGAGCACACCTGACCCTCTGATCTCAGCTGGCGTGTTGCGTCTGCAGAGGCTCCACCTACCAAAACTCTCCGTCCTCTGCGTTGGCGTGAGGACACTCCCCCTGCACGTAGTTCCACTCAGAAGACCTGCGAGAGCAGAGATAATAAAAGCGTTCAGACGCCGGCCTCGGATACTGGAACTCATCTGTGTTTATGTGATGGATTCTTCTTCCTGCTGGAGTTAATCAGTCTTCTTCCACATTGGCCATCCTGTGACTTCACCTGCTAGGTGGATTCACCTGCTCTCTGATTGGTTGTTGTGAGGATGGAGTCTCCTCTTTTCTCTGACTCAGCCTGTCAGGTTTTCGTTCTCCGCCTGCTCTTGTTCCACCACAGCTGAGTGAACCGGCCAATCAGGCTTCAGCACTGCAGCTTGTTTCTTTATACCTAGGTTATTAGAAATGAAGACACCCTGCAGGGCAGGTGTGTGTTTGCTGCTGTTTTGCTCTGTAACAGGTTTTGTTTGCGTGCATGTGGAGCCAGGCGTGGTGATCTCCACCCACTCAGAAACACCACGCTGTCAGCATTCCTCTGGTTAGACAGGTTTTTCCCAGCATTCTCCTGTTTTCCTTTGTATGAAAACACCACTCATCAAACTCTCTTAAGCATATCCACCTTGATGCGCAGGTATATCTGAGCAGCCAATCAGAGGCCGCCTGGCTGCATCTGCTGGTAACCAGTGTGACGATGTGAGGTCAGATCATCTCAGCATATCTGTCCTCATTTCTTTTTCTGAATCTCACTGAGGACAACCTGAAGTTCTGGCGTCCTTCATCCTTTTACCTCTTGTGTGAAGAAGATGATGTACCTGTGAGCTGGAACTTCTACTTTGTTTTATAAAATGAGGAGTGAGCTCAAGGAGCTCCCAGAGTTTAATTACCCGTCGCTCCACGCTCCCGTCCACTCCACCTGCCCCCAGGGGTTCCTCATCCTCACCAGCTTCTCCGGACGCCCCCGGTAGTTCACCTGGAAAGAAAAACAGAATTACCTTTCTCCTCCTCCTTCACCTCTGTCTCAATCCCACTGCTTCTCTTTTCCTGTTACCTCCACAGCACCAGTCAGTGAGTAGGCGTGGCCTTTCACCAGCTTCTGACGAGTCACAGCTTCAGAGTCTGCAGCACTCGTGATCTACAGCGAGACAAACAAAGCCAAAAACAAAACTAAACTTTCATCTCCTCCACCAGATAATCCTGAAACACACTGAAAACCTCAGAAAAACCTCAAAAACCTTAGAGCTCCTCAGAGCACCTCCAAGAACATTAGAGAACCTCACTGTGACTGAACATGATGGAAAGATGGTTTCCCTCCACACTCACATCGATGGAGCAGCCCAGCAGCGATCCGGCTTCCAGGGCCTTCTTGATGATCTGGAACAAGTTGGAGGGGGGTTGTCTGAGGTCGTAGTTCTCAGCAATGCCTCCAGTAAAATCCTCGAAGCCCTCGGTGGTCGACCCACCAGACAGTGCCTCGTAGGAGCCGTTCACTCTGCACACAAAGAGCACACAAGGATTACAGAGCATCAGAAGCTCATCTGCTTGGACTGCACCGTGACATGCAGCTGTGGTCTGATGTGGCAGACCTCAAGAGGATGGAGCCGCTTCAGAGCACACAAAAGAGGATGGGGGTCATAAAGATCAGGCTCATTGTGTGTAATGGCTGAATATCTCTACATGCAATTTTTTAACTACTCAGCTGGAACAAATGAGAGCAGCCAATGAGAGCAGCCTATCAGAGCAGCCCTAGAGGATGTGGCAATGATTCATACATCAACTATGAAACATTAAAGAGTTGTCTTCATGATTTGGAGTTACAATTACATGTGTTTGCATCTGTTTGCGTCTGTAACAGCGTGTGGGCAGTGCGAGCCACCGTCAGCGCGACATGCACAGGAATAATATCAGACTTCATCCAGCTGACAGGAAGTGAGGCTGAATGAATGATTAAGGATGTCTGATATGATGTAAGTGTTGGGTCCACGTGAAGTGTGGAAGTGGGCGTTTTCAGCTCAGGCTGATGTGGCAGATTAGTGAGCTCTGGTGTCCTTCATCAGTTTCTGTTCCAAAGTATCAAAACGAGTGTGCAAAGTTCAGAGCTGAGAGCCTCTATCCTGTTGTGGTGGGTCTTACTTGGCGTAGGCCTTCTCCAGCAGGGCACTCCAGAACTCCCTCTTCTCGGCCGAGTGGACGAACATCAGCTCGCCGTCTTTCACCGGCAGCCGGTCGTCGATCACCACGTCCACCCACTCCCCGAACTGCCAGAACTGCGGGGGGCACAGCAGAGGACAGAATGTGACACACGGCGCACACTTTTACTTTGAAAGTCTCTCTGAATTCTTCTTCCCACCTCCAGCATGAAGAAAGATGAATTCATGTTAATGACTGTTAATGTTCCAGATCAAATTTAAACTCTGCTTTAGTTCTGTGAGCACTTTTAAGATTTGACAAACTTTTAATTCCTTCACCTTTGAGCGTGAAACATTGTGGGCGGGTCTAAGGGGCCAGGCCCCCCCCACTTCAAAAATTGCCCCCTCGCTGCCGAGGAGAAGTATTTTCTTAGGTTTTACTTTTAAATCACTCCAAAATAAATATTTAAATAAGCAAAAGACTGAATCAGTTTTC
Source organism: Archocentrus centrarchus (assembly GCF_007364275.1). Classification (NCBI taxonomy): domain Eukaryota; kingdom Metazoa; phylum Chordata; class Actinopteri; order Cichliformes; family Cichlidae; genus Archocentrus; species Archocentrus centrarchus. The sequence continues at coordinate 2,438,403 of NC_044346.1, forward strand.
CTTTCTATAAAAGTAAAAGGCAGCATTTATTCTGACCAATCACAACAGCCCATTTCACTCTGACCAATACCAGTTAAACCTGGGCAGCATGTGATGGTGCAGAGCTCGCTCAGCGGAGGATGAAGTTTTAATTGAGGCTTTATCACAGTTTCCAGAGTAAAACACTTGTTCTGTTTGTGGCTGTGCAGAGGGTGGAACAGGTCAGAGAAAGGCTGAAATCACTGAATGCAGAAAATACAGTTTCTACTCAAAGTAGAAAACAGAACAGATGGGAGTTAGAGCTTCTGCCTATTTTATTTTCTCCTTGAAAGCAGAGATGATGTGCGGTGCAGTGTGGCGCGGCATGGTGCTCCGCTCACCCAGCTGCCCGTTTCTGCCGTTCCAATCACACAGATTTTAACCACACATTGAATCTGCTGTTTAAGTAAATGGACGGTTTGTATTGATCTTCCCACTACAGCAGAAACACCAGTGATAGCTGGGGTACCGTTATCTTAGTTTATACATGGCCCTGTAATAAACAGAAACATTCCAAACATTACCCTTTGCAATTACAAGGCCCCCCCCAAAATCCCTCTGACCAGAGTCCTGGCCCCGTGCCTGGTCTGACCCTCTGTTGACTAGCAAATAAATTCCCCACATGGCCAGAAAGCTTTTTAGAGTGTAAAGCATGAAAAACGTGGTTCTTGATGTTGTTCTGAGAGCTGCAGCTCATTAGAGCCCAACACTGATGGTGTGAGAGCTTCTGCTCTTTGTGGACCACCTCGACCTGCTTATGGAGCTCCACAGGGTCACGTTTTAGGTCCTGTTTTATTTTACTTTGATCAGTTTGAACATGTTTGTTACATTTACTTCAAAGATGACCTCTGAATCTCCTGCAGCTCTTTGAACCCTCCCCATGTTGACATCACTGCTTCTTTCTGAGGCCTAAGAACTTCAACCAGGTGTTTGACTAAGGTACTGTGCACCAATGAAATCACACATTACTTACCTGGAAGTGAAAGATGCCAGCGTAGTCACTACCAAAGCCCTGGTCAGTGGGAACAACTCTGGCCATCACGTATTCATTCAGGGTCAGAGAGGCGATGGCCGCCAACAGCCAGCAGTCACCTGGAGGGACAGGAAACAGTAAGACTAACAGGTAGACCCTCACTGCTGCTTCCTGCAGGTGGTAGTTCATTAAATTACAGGTCACTGTATTTGAGTGTTTCAGCTGTTATTATGTTGTTTCAGGAAGAGACCATATTTGGACATGTGCTATGCTGTCAGCTAATGCTAGCTAGCCTGGTAAGCATAGAATCTAGACTGTATGCAAGCATCACTCCGATACCTGCTGATCAGTAACAACCAATAAAAATCACAGAATTTCAGTCAGCAAAACTGGATCTCCACCTTCTTGGACAGTCTGTTAGTACAATTTAAGCCACCTATGTCACCATCCACCTGTCAGTCAAAGAAGCCACGCCTCAAATAATGCAAACTTTAAGCCTTAATCCAGGAATCCTCACATCCAGGCCTCGAGGTCCGGTGTCATGCAGCTTTTAGATGTGTCCCTGATCCAACACACCTGAATCAAATGGCTGAATTACCTCTTCAGTATGCAGTCAAGTTCTCCAGAGTCCTGCTAATGACTTCTATATTTGACTCAGCAGAGACACATCTAAAACCTGCAGGATACCAGCTCTTGAGGCCTGGATGTGAGGATCCCTGCCCTAATCAAATTAAAACAGTGAGTTATAAAAACATCCTCCTCTGCTGGACGGTAGAGGAACTGCAGCTTTGGAGGTTGATGGTGTAATGCCCTTTACAGGCTGCAGCGATACTAACGTAGCGATCAACATGCAAAGCTGAACTTTAAACCCTGAAAACATGCACATCTCCAATTGGTGCACATAATTATGTCTAACATTTTTTTCTAAAGGAGCACCAGAAAAAAAGCATTCAGGAGTTCAAACCTCATTAGATTTGCTGAATGTGGAGCATCATCACTTCCTCACATGTTCAGACAGGCAGACGCGCTCTGCTTCATGTCACGCAAAGAGACGAAAGGTCTCAAAAAAAAAAAAAACTTTAACTGTTCATCTCACCAACCACCTGAGCACTGTGAGGCCTCAGGAGACACTTCTCTGACAGTCAGTTAAAGTTGTGCAGGAGGACGAAGCTTTAGGAAGTGAAACCAGCCTGCAGCCTCTGACCACAAACATCCAGAGATGCTGCTGTGACGGAGCTCTGGTTTGATCACATGTGAAAACAGATCTCAGTGTTACACAAGCAGCACTCTGAGGTCTGCAGCGGTTTTACGAAGGCACGAACATGACTCATCCCACCACAACACAGACTGTGTGTTTGTGTGTCTCTGTGAGGACCGCCGAGCTTCAGGCTCTCCCAAAGACACCCACGGGCTCCGAGACAAACAAACACCTGGTTCAGGGTGCCCTCAGAACCAGGCTCATCTTCAGGCTGAGAGTCATGTGATCGCTGGATGTCCTCACAGAGGTGCAAAGCCAGACGTGTGTGTTTGAATGTGAGGGCGTGTCCTCATTGTCTGACAGCTCAGAGCCCTCGCTCCCTCCTGCTGATGTTTGAGGTCTCTCCCCCTCTAACAATAGCTGGCAGGCCCTTTCCTGCCTCCTGCTCAGCCAATCAGGGCTCAGCATGGCAGCGCCTTCTAATCACAGCCTGTTCAGCTGCTTCACATTAAAATAAGTTCTGCAGCCAGCAGGGCACAGGGAGGGGGCAGTTTTAACTGCACTGTGAGCATGAGACTCCACCCGTCAGAGCGAAGAGGCATTTGGTCCTTTTTAATACCTATGGTCATGTGACCATCTTTATGCTGCTTCTTTGACACTCGTTCACTTCATACCGAGCACTGACCCACTTCACAGTCTTCCAGGCAGAAATACCATCCTTCTAAGCAGCTAAAAGAAATACCTTTGCTCCAATCAAAGAAACATTCAAACTGAGAAAAAGTGCTTGTATGGATGGGTGTGTGAGATGCTGAATGAGTCGAGTGGAAAAATGCTACAACAACCAGTCCAACCAGTACAACCCTAAGCTCTGCCCTCACTGGAGGTTTGACTGAACATAATGTAAAGCAAACAGGAAACGCTGTGACAGCATGGCCTGAGGGAATAAACAGCTTAGAGGAGAGAAACTCTTTCATTATTCAACTTTGTATTCCTGTTCAAACGCTGCAAGAACCTTTCACATAAACTTAGTTCCTTATTCTGGTTCTTGAGGTGGAAATGAAATTATTCAGGATAAAGCTGATAACTGTGGGCTGACAGCATCAGCCACCATCAGGCCAAAAGCTTTAGAAATGAAATCTGTTCATCAAATCCGGTGATAAGCAGTTTGGTTTTAAAGCAAGTGTGGCTCTGCTCCGTGCGCATATCCTCTGGAAGAATTCAGCTGTTTTCATGCGTGGTGTAAATCAGAGGTGAGAGTGAGAGGTGTGGATACGCCTACAGGAGTGCCGCTGTAGAACCAAGGAGGACAAACACCAAAGCTTTCTAGAGATGAAACTATCGGATAATAATCTTACTGTAAGAAGGTCAGATATGGATATTTTATCAAATGTCAGACGATGGTATTCATAAGCAGTGTGGGATGATGTCTGCACACGCAGACATCCTCTTATCTGCACATACACAGAGAGTGAGGCTCTCTTTATTTACAGTGTGTGTGTGTGTGTGTGTGTGTGTGTGTGTGTGTGTGTGTGTGTGTGTGTGTGTGGCACACCTGTGGACCAACGGTAGGAAAGCGAGTTTTTGGAAAGTTCATAGAGCTTTGAGAAGGCCTTCAAATTTAAAGCTGAGCATGGAGCAGCTGTTTTATCACCTCAGCGACCTCTGACCTTTGGCCAAACTGAGCCAGGTAAAGGAAAACCAGCTGATCAGAAGCTGGATGTTTCCTGGATAGTGGTGACGTCAAATTAATGCTGATATTTGGCTGGAGTTTCACTTTAATCAGATCAAATCGATCAGGGGGCTGGCAGCACTGGAGCCCAGAAGTGAGGCGTTCAAGGACAGTGAGACACTCACCCAGAGCGCCCTGACAGATGTCGGTCCTGGTGGCTCCGCCCAAGATGAACTCCGGGCTAGAGACGAGTTCCTGGAAGAGAGAGCAGAGAGAGAAGGTGGAATGTGGGTGAGAGAAACGCGCCACACCACCACCCTGCATCCCCTCCATTTACAGGTGTTCTCAAACTGTCAGGCGGCCCTGCAGTGGTTTAGTCCTCTGAATCTGCCACAAAACTCAGCTTCATCAGTCATCATCCTGCTTCCACCCTCGATTAACCCCGACCCACCAGAAGCTTTCAGATTAAACTGAGCTCTTGCCCCTGGAACAGCTGATTAGACTCTCACTCATCTGTGTATACCCCCCCCCTTCCTCCTCACGGTGACACATGTGCACGAGGATCATTGATGTTTCCTCCGTGCAGCTCCGCACCAGGAAACGCTGTGACTCATCTGAGAACATGACTCACTGCGCATGCTCCACATTAACGGGACTCCTGTGCGCGCACCTAACACCGTCACAAAACTGACTACATTTTAGAAAACAGAAAAAAACATCAGCAGGGCGAAGACATCTCCTCTTTGTAATCTCTCAGCTGTGAAAAAAAAACTCCAGAAGCCTGAGGAAGAGGCCTCCTCACGGCTCCTCCTCTCTGCACAGAGGAGCTCTGTCAGATTATCATCCGTGAAAAAAGTGTGACACGACTCTGTGTGCAAAATACTCTGCGCTTCCATGAGGAATAGGTTTCTTCGGGTACTCTGCAAACACCCCCCTCCCCCACTGTACCAAACAGACCCACCCAGTCCCAGTTCAGGCCCCGGCCCGGTTCTTACCGTGGGCCTCTTCCAGGTGACGCCCCGGACCTTGGAGGAGCTGGGGCCCAGCTCTTTGAAGCCGATGGACTCGGGCGCGGCGGGGAACGTCGGGTCGCAGAAGAGCTTCCCGGAGGAGCGGCACTGCGCCCGCAGCGAGCTGAAGTCCTGGTTCAGGTACCGCAACGCGTTGGCGTTGGTGCCGAAGCCCGCGGCCAGGGCTCGCTTCTTGGCCAGAGTGGACGCCACGCCGGACATGATGAGGAAGAAGATGCAGAGAGTTTCAGATCTACAAACTCCACCAACTTCTTCTGCTCAAACTTTTCCTATCAGATTTTTTTTTTTTTGCTCAGACCTCGCCCCGAACCAGAGGAGGAGCCACAGACTCTGCGCGCTGTCAGTCTGCTTCTCTCCACCTCCCTCACTCCTTCCGTGGAAAGCAGCCGCGCTCGTCAGGACGCAAAGCAGGAAGCTTCATGAATCCACCGAAACATCACCCACGCAGACTGCTTCACTTGATCAGAGGCAGCAGACCATACGAACTGCACTCTGACAGCTGGGGTTTAGTTGGGGTCAAAGTCACTGTGGGTAAATACAGCCACGCACGCGCAGTGCAGTCACAGAAAAATGTTGCAGAAATGTCTGCGTTAGATTGTCTCCCACGTTGCCTTTGCAGAGACATTTTCAGAAGTGGATGAATGAACTAAACTATCGCTGGTTGTCAAACTGATGAATGAGCTGTTTAGTTTCAGAGACAGGAGTCTGACCGCAGGTCCATCCGCTCAGTGTCTTCCTCACTCTGCAGCCCAACCGAACAATGAAACTGAGCTCGCAATAGCTTCTCAGACATATTAAGCTTTTCATTAGCAGCCTGCGTGAATCAGTGTAATTTATAGTTGAAGTGTGTCGGTAGAATTCAGGTCGGGGGGCGCAGTGACCGCGAGACCCGTCCATGACACCGGTGCGGCTTCATCAGGAACCTCAGGGAGAAGAAGAGAGTCAGTGAGCTGCAGAAGCATCTTCATCCCCCTCAGCAGCATTTCCACTGCTGTTGCACTGAGCTCTGCCTCCTTAAAAAAGTGCAAACGTGTCATTTTCACCTCATTCACGCGTCTGTAAGTCTAACGTCACTGCGACATCAGCTGAGAAAGGCTTTAAAGCTGCGCTGAAAACACCTGGAAACGTATTTAGTCGTTGTACAGCGCGTGGAGACACGTCAGAGGCGTAAAACAAATTTTATTTAAAAAGTCGGATCACATTAAATGTCAAAAACATTAAAAAATACAAAAAAACCCTGAAACTTCAGCTCCAACTTTCTTTCAACCTAAATTATTCTCAAAGTCTGAAAACAAAAACGTCTTGAAAAAGACTCCACACGGTTTCAAACGGAGGACATCCTGCAGGAGACCGGCTCCTCCACAAGTTCTCCACTCACTGCAGATCAGAGCTGCACGGCTCTCGTATTACAGCGCCACCTGTGGGTGCAGTGCCTCGTGTTTTGGGAGCATACCCTGAAGCTTTACGTTGACAGATTTGATGGGTTTTGCGGCACAAACACGCTGAGTAGCAAACTAAACAAGGAGAACAATCGGAACAAAGACAATGAGCTCTCTGCAGGGTCCCTGTTTGGACCCGATGGAGGAAAAATAAACAGCAGCCGCAGGGAAACAAACAACGATGAGCTCAGAGTCAGACGAACTGAGCGCACAGAGCGGTCGCGGTCAGGTGAGCCGCCTATTCAATTCTCTTGCGCTTCTACCCTCAGTTTTACGGTAATGTAACGGACCAAAAAAAAAACCGACCTGTAATAATTTTTTATGGATGTCATAGTTGTGTAAAGCACTATGACATGTCACAGATTTGTTATATGATGTATTTTAAGACAAAGTTAGAATGCGTGTGTATGTGTTCCTTTTCATCTTTGCTGCTGATCCACTTCTTCAATTCTTCATCAATCAAGCCTAATTTATTGGACAGTACAATTATAAATGTAAATGACAATTCTTATCCAAACGAATCCATTAACATGTTTAAAAATTCATAAATGAAATTAAAGGACAATTATTTTCAAATTCAGCAATATAAAAAATCATATTGCCCATTAATTGAGTTATTTTTGCCTAATATTAAAATGTATTTGATGATCTAAGGCATGAAAAAAAAAAATCAGGAACGGGGCAAATATTTTTCAGAGCACTTTAATTTCTGCTGTTTGTCTTTAGTGGAATCTTTCAAAGTTATCTTTTAGAAACATGAACAAAAATACATGTTTATCTTTAGAGAACATTCAACTGTATATAAACTATGTCAATAAAAAGTAAAACACATCACATTACTCTGAAAAGAAAGAAGTTAATTGATCTTCAATAAGAGAAAGGAATATTCTAATAAGGCATATTTGTAATTGTATGTGAGCAGACCGTGTGGGTTGTGTGTGGAGGTCAGGACCCAGAAGCAGGACTCAGGAGACGGCAGATTTGAATGATGATAGGTGAGCATTTACTGTGGCTGAATATGTAGTGGCAAACAATCTAAAAAAAATAAACCTAAACTGGGAGATAAACTAGAAACACTAAGAATACAGAGGAACAAGACACAGACAACAACAATCCGATAAGGGGAAGACTGAGACAATAAATACACAAAGGGATAATTAGGAACAGGCAACAGCTGGGAGCACAGCTGGACACAATCACAAAACGAGACAAGGAAGTAAAGCTAAACACAAGACCTAACAAAGTAAACCAGGAAACAACTAGACTGAGACAGGAACACAGACTAGACACAGCACAGGAAAATGACAACAAAATACATGAGACTAGAGACAGGACAGACACAGGGGTACCACACAGGGAACAGAGATTCAATATAAATAACTATAACTAACAAATACAGAACATTAAACAAACTAAGACTCTAAATAATGGAACTAAGAAACACAATGAAACAGAACCATAAGGGTGAAAACACAAAACACTGGGCATAAGGCCCAGGACCATGACACTAATGGATTTTTGATCAGAATGACAGAGTGAAATATGAACATGATTGTCCTTTATTTCTGTGGAACATTGCAGTGGTTTGAGATGAAACTTTGGAGACATGTTGAGTGAATAAGTCAGAAGAGGAATCCACTGAGAATTTCATGTCAGCTATCAAGGCTGATCTTTAATGATTGTTTATTTATTTATTTTGGATATAATATTTCAATATACTTACATTACTGAATTTGAGCATAATTGTCCTCTGATTTGAAGTTGAATTTAAAATCCTTCTCCTCACATACAAGGTCTTGATTAATCAGGCCCCATCGTATTTTAAAGACCTCATAGTACCGTATCACCCCGATAGAGCACAGTGGGAAGGACCCCCCCACCCCTTTCTTTTTTCTTTTTCTTTTAGGGCCTCAGAAAAAAAATACTGACAGGTACCCTGGTCATGTAGCTGCAACAGGTAGGAAACTGACAGGTTGAGATACCTGTCAGCTGACATTCTTTTAATACATCATACATTATTAGCCCCATTTGTGTGTGTGTGTGTGTGTGTGTGTGTGTGTGTGTGTGTGTGTGTGTGTGTGTGTGTGTGTGTGTGTGTGTGTGTGTGTGTGTGTGTGTGTCCATACGTGCCCATATATCCATGAATATGTGAGGACATGCATGTGATCTTTCCCAAATCAAAAGTGAGCTTGACTCATTATGTGAAATTTTTCTATTTTTTTAAGAAAAAAGTCACCAGCAAAATGCACCTCAGTGAAAGCCAGCATCCAAACCCCTAAGTAAGGATACAGAGACTAGCAGACACCAAACCAGCCAGTGTGCTGAGTCCAAACATCACAACACAGGATGGTGATAAGAACCAAAGTGGCTGCGACCTACATCAAAGGCCAAGAAGTAGTGAACAGCTTTGTGCAAAGGCAGAAGCATGCAGGAAGGTCTCCCCCAGTGCCTGGGGCCCTCACCAAGACCCAACAGAGGCTGAGAGCACAACCCAGTCCGGGCACCCAGACAGAGGAGTCCAGAATGCTGCACGAGCTGCAGGACAGCGAACAGACCCAAAGCCCAGGAAGTACACCAGGCAGCACAACTATGGTGCCCAGGCACAGCCCCACTGGCAGAGGACATCCAGACCCACAGGGCGCCCACCCAAGCCCACCACACCCCACACCCACAACATCCCTACCACCCCCCGCAACCCAGACCTGGCACCAGGGGAAGGCCCAGCCCCCCCACAGACCAACAGAGGCAAAGGCAGGCCCAGAGGACCTGCCCAAGTATCCCCAGAGAGGCAGAAACCACTGCAAGGGGACAGGTCCAACAGCACGGAGGGCACGATACATCTAAGGACGGGGTGGAAGCTTCCGCCAGGAGGCAGAAGAACCGAGGAGAGGGCCAGGGGTAGGAATCACGCCCACCACATGCATGGCCAGGCTTCACACAACAAATGACCTGGAGGCCATCTCATGCTGAACAAAGACACCACGGTCTTTGCAGCCCATGACCAGCACCCCAGGCCAGGGAGAGCACAAACCCACCCTCTGCCCCCAAGTGGGTCACAGGCGAGAGAGGAGGCGCACTAGGAGAACACCCAGGGAGCCAACCGCCGCCAACCCCAGGGCCAGCCAGAGCACCCTGACAGCCTCGGCTGGAACCACCCCAGATGTCCGGGCCCAAATGGGGCCCCATGATCCCCCACAGCACCCAGAACCCCACCACCCAAGCGCCCACATCCCCCTGACAGAACAGGCCAACCATATACAGTCCCCATTGGAACATAAGGGTCCCCCATGGATCCTAAAGAATAGAAAGCCCAATTAACTCATGTTGGGGCCCCTGGAGTGATCTGTTGCTGTCTGCAAAGGGGGAGAAATCAAACAAAAAATACTCCTGATCCTGTAGCTGCAAAACAGATTAGAAAAGTTAATAACACAAAGCACTCAAATGTTATCAATAATGATAATGATAATGTCAACCATGCACTTAGATAAATCTGATTTAAAATAATAATATGTTTAGCAATGTACATTAAGGTATTCATTTACAAGAAAAATCAGGATTCTAGAGTTATATTTAAGGATTTAATGAATGGAAAATGGAAAAACTCCCTTTTAACAGGAAGAAACCCCCAGCAGAACCAGGCTCAGGGAGGGGCAGTCATCTGCTGTGACTGGTTGGGGGTGAGGGGAGAGAGAGACAGGACAAAAGACATGCTGTGGGAGAGAGACAGAGATTAATAATAACTAATGATTAAATACAGAGTGAAGTATAAACAGAGTAAAAAGAGGTGAATAAAAAGAGCAGCCTAGGCCTATAGCAGCATAACTAAGGGGTGGTTCAGGGTCACCTGATCCAGTCCTAACTATAAGCTTGATCATAAAGGAAAGTTTTAAGCCTAATCTTAAAAATAGAGAGGGTGTCTGTCTCCCGAATCCAAGCTGGGAGCTGGTTCCACAGAAGAGGCGCCTGAAAGCTGAAGGCTCTGCCTCCCATTCTACTCTTAAGTATCCTAGGAACCACAAGTAAGCCAGCAGTCTGAGAGCGAAGTGCTCTGTTGGGGTGATATGGTACTATAAGGTCTTTGAGATAATATGGGGCCTGATTATTCAAGACCTTGTAGGTGAGAAGAATGATTTGAAATTCTATTCTAGATCTAGCAGGGAGCCACTCTAGCTGCAGCATTTTGAATTAGCTGAAGGTTTTTCAGGGGGCTTTTGGATGGAGCAGGACAGTCTTGTGAAGCCCCGTGCTGTTCATTAATGTCCTAGAAACACAGTTCCCCAACCTGGCAAACTGTGGAGGAACAGGTGTGAGGTGAGAAGCAGCTTTTTTTTATAGGATGTTATTGTTGTAGATTAACAATGATGATCAAGAGCAAAATTGTCTTTTAATTTCTTGGGAATCTATGGAATGAAACTCTGCACACATATAGAGCAAGTGGAGAAGGATCATAATGTGTTGAGAATTTCATGTCAACTTTAAAAGCAAATTGATCCTGAGTGAGGGGCCAGGAAAAAGAGTGATTCCAATGACTCCTGTGGAAGACACACCAAGAGAACTGTTTACCCTGCCCACGAAAGGGTTAGTGTAGAGGGGAGAGTGTCTGGTCGCCGGGCAATAGCCCATGGTGCCCAGCCAGGCGCAGCCTGAAGCCGATAGATATTCTTGTATCCCTCAGCTTGCTGCCTGTACTTTGGAGTTTTCACTGGTGGACAGGAGCTGTGTCCAAATTCAGGGGCTGCATCCCCCGAAGGACCTGTTCTATGTAGGCCGGGTCCTTGGAACCCCATGAAGAACGCAAAGGCTGGAAGTGAGCGCCTGTAAAATTGGATGTTCTAGTCTTCATATCCACGTCACCTGCCCTTACCTCAGCGTAGCTCCTGTCATGTAGCAACTGTGACAGTGCAAAGCACAGCTGTGGAAAAGGAGCTGTTATAATGGAGACAGAACTTTTGCTCCTTTTTTTTTAATTTAATCTCAGCTCTTAATTGAAAATAAGCTGTTAAAACACCACATTTCTACATCAAGGAATACAGATGGGTTAATTATTCAATTCCAAATATACTGACAGCTCTCTAGTTAGTCATTAACTATAATAAAACTATCAGTTATGAAGCTTAACTTCTATTTTCAGCCAAATCAAACAAATGAAACACAGAAATAAACCAAACATCAGAGATCATCTGAGTGACTTATATCTGTGTTTAACTTCCACTCAGCGTGAGGGTGTGAGAAGGATGTGCTGGGAGTCTCAATCGGCCGGTCAGCTGATGGCTGGCATGCCAAGCTGCTGGTAGAGCAGCAGGAACGGACATCTCGGAAAACGTCGGAGCACTCTTACAATATCTTAATCGATCGACCACATATTTGAAGTTTACATATCTACATTCATGCCTGAAAACATCGTAAAAGTTTCTTTTGTGTCACAGAAACAGTCATATTTTAAAACTTTTTGGACACTTTCCGCCTTTGCCGCTTTTGACCGGACCAATCCTTCAAATCCGGGGAAAAGAAGGCCGCATTCATCAACCGCATTTGGAGGAGCCTTCGAATTTGGACAGTCTTCATTGCCTTGCTCTGACGTAATCGGCCTACAAATGTGGCCTTCGAAGGATGCGGTCCCTGAATTTGGACACAGCTGTTGTACCAGGACACCATAGGTCGCAGGTCAATGATCGAGTTTGTAATTGTATCATCAGATCTGCGGCTGTACGTTCTGGACACTCGAGTGAGAGGAGGAGCTGAGCTTTCAACTGATCACCATCAGGTGGTGAGTTGGATCAGGGGGCGGGTGGTGTACCTAAACGTATAGTGAGGGTGCTCTGGGAAAGCCTGGCAGAGGCCCCAGTCTATAAGATCTTCAATTCCCGCCTCCCTCAGAACTTCAACAGTGTTCTGAGGGAGGCTGAAGACATTTAGTCTGAATGGACCATGTTCCTCCATTGCTGAGGCTTGGTCAGCCTGTGGGACTCCAGAGGCAGCTCAGACAAATTGCTGCATGAATCTGGCTTACAGCCATACCACCCTGAACCCGCCCAATCTTGTCTGATCTCGGAGGGTAAGCAGGGTCGGGTCTGTTTAGTATATGGTTGGGAGACCACCTAGGAATACCAGGTGCTGTAAGCTTGGGGTGGCTGTGGCTCAGGAGGTACAGCAGGTCACCTATTAATTGGAAGGTTGGCAGTTTGATTCCTGGCCTCAGGGTTGCATCCCAAAGTTTCCTTGGGAAAGATACTGAACCCCAAGTTGCTCTCCAACACAAGTGTTGGAGTGTGAATGTGTGTGAATGTTAGACAATAAAAGCACTTTGCTTAGTTACATATGGAAGTGCCTGTGTGAATGGGTGAATGTAAACGTGTTGTATAAGTGCTTTGAGTCCTCAGATAAAGTAGAAAAGCGCTGTATAAGAACTAGTCTATCTGCGGTGGTAGAAGTGTAGTAAAAGTCACGTATGTAAAGAGAGCCCATTGAAAAGCTGGATGACTTGTAACTGACGACTCGTGTGTATTTTCAGTGATTCAAGCAAAACTTTAAGACTTTTCAACAATTATCTGCACATGCTGCAGATTTATTTACACATTTACAAATCTGATTACAGACATGGATCACAATACCTACACACAGATCGCAATACAGACACGCAGATTCAGTTGCATACATGTAAACTTCCACACAGATAGCAATGCACACAAAATCGACGGCAGAGACCAACAAACGAGCCACAACTGAAGGTGCTGCAGTAAAGACCTGCAGAGCATCTCATGGAGGAACCATAGCATTTGGTGTTCATGGGATCTTCAGGGAGTCACTGACTGCATTGAAAACACTCCTTAAATTTAAATTGTGTTCGTGTGTCAAATCAATTTTGAGCCTCTGAAAATTGAGGACTGTGTATGAAATGTGTGTAATTCCTGAAAAGTTGATGCAAAACTGTGGTTAAACCATCTGAGTTAAAGCTGAAAGCATGACTTAAAATTCACTGTGGTGGTATAAGGAGGCAAAACTACAAAAACTTGGTCACTGTCCAAAAACCTGACTGGCTTTTAAAGGGAAGGAGAATTGAAACAAGAAAAAAAAAAGGTAAATGTCAGTTTTATGATTTCATTTTTCTGAGTGTTCAAGAACCAGCTGATCCTGCAGAGCCTGAAGGCTTCAGAGTCTGTGTTCCTCTGAGGTTGAAACCATCAACCTTCAGCTGCTGCAGTTCCCCTTCAGTCCAGCAGAGGCACCAAAGTGAGTCTGTCCCCATAGACTCTCATATTAAAACTTTCCAGCAGAAATAAACATGTTTACAGCCTGATACAGAAACTGCTTTGGTCTCTGTGGCTAATATTCCCCTTCATACCTGTTGTACGGGGGGAGAGTGTTTTTAAAACTCACCTGTTTACACTGGATTAAAGTTTGCAATATTAAAACAGAGGCTTTAAAACAGGACTTCAGGAAAGAGAGGTCGATGTGGGTGACTGGGTGGTTTGTAGTGTGTGGACCACGATGTGGGGTTTCTGATGCTCATCTGGACAGCAGGGTGCATCAGAGGTGTGATGAACATCTAGATATGGTTGCTCTGTTTGCTTCCGTTCCTGAAGACATTCTTCTGCAGCAGCATCTGGTTCTCAGTGGATCCAAACTTCTGTGTCCTGCAGGTTCAGGTGTGTGCAGGTGTCGGCTGACCGTAAACATCTGCCACTGTTTGCTCTGTGAATAATTCAAAGTCAACTGATATCACACTGCTCCTTCACCTGTATCTGAGCTCCGCCCTTTACCTCATAACTGAGACACACAGTCACCCACACACCTCAGGAGACCCTCAGTAACAGCTGCTGCTACACTCATTTTGGTGACTCTCGAATGACACGGCAGCTCTTCTGGCTCCTGCAAGCTCAAAGACTTTGGTAGGTTCTCAACAGCCTCCACTTAATGTTGGCTGCTTACTTTGAACATTTTACAGGCAGACTTTCTGCAGGTTTCAGCATATTTATTTTGGCAAAACCTTCATTTTGGGTAGACCTTCAATAGACCCCCAGGATGGCAAGCACAGCAGCTGATCTGACCAGGAAGAAGGCCCGGTTAGAGGACGGTACCGGCAGTTGGTCCAATGTGGTCCCCTTTAACCAGCAGGACTTTGAGCAGCTGCATGCTGAGTGCCTGCAGACTGGCTCGCTGTTCTGTGACCCCACCTTCCCAGCAGACTGGGACTCTCTGGGATACAACCAGCTGGGACGCTACTCATCCAAAACCACCGGTGTGGAGTGGAAACGCCCCTCGGTGAGTGACAGACACACAGTGTGTTTATGTCAGGAGGTTTTTTTGATCAACCATCAAACACGTCTGAAAACAGTTCATGAGGGACAGGCAGAGATGTCTGTGTGTCTGAACCACAAAGATTCAGTTCATTAAAGCAGTGAAAATAAACCCAACCCTCTGATGTCTCAGTAACCCTGACCTCTGACCCCGACTCTGTGCTGTTAAGAGTTTTAACACAAAGTTAGTCTTCCTACAGGTTTAAAGTCTCTCATCATGTGATGGGAGAACTTTTAAAGTCTCACTGAAATGTTCAGATTGATTTTTAAAGAAACGTGGAGGAAACTGGGTTAAATGTTGCTTTAATGAGAAAGTCTGCAGGTCAGACAGTTGTCCTGGTTTCACTTCGATGACTTGGATCGTTCTTTCTCGGCTTGGTTAGCAGCTCAAACAACGGTACAATGATATACTTGTGCAAAGGTACAGGTACTCTTTACTAAAGTAGGAGTACAGACACTTGTATTAAAAAGTACTTTGGTAAAAGTTAAAGAGCTGATTCAATTTCTTTGTTCAAAATTCAAGTGAAAAAGTTCAGACTCTGAAATTTACTCAAAGTAAGAAAGTAAAAAAAAAAAACCCTTGAAGGACATGTCTACACTGTTTACACTGACAGTACACAGTTGGTATGAAGGTGGAATAATGAATCTCAGCATCGTCAGCTTAAACTTATCTCTGTTGCACTGACGTAACCTCTAACTGTGACCATGAACACCACAGCTGCTCTGCACCAGTCCAACACAGAGCTTTACTGTAAACTCACCACAGTGCAGCAAACGGACCGGTTTATCCTGCACTAAACTGCAGTATTTTCATGCAACCTTTGAATAACACAAAGTTAGTATACCTCAGTTTGTTTTACAGCATGTTTCAGAATACGAAAAATCATAACTTCACATAATATATCATAACATTTCAGAAATGAGGACATTACAGGTAAGCTTTAAATTTCCAGGTTACCAGACATCCCTGAGCAGTCCTTCCCTTTAAATCTAACCTCTCTGCTTCTTCTTCTCTCCTCTTTCTTCCATCTTTCTCCATCTCTGAGTGAACTTCTCTCTCATTCTGGGAAATACGGCAGCTGGGCCTTTAAGCTTGCAGAGACACTGACAAACTGCACACAAACAGTTTGTGTGTTTGCTGATATTTGTTGAGCTGTTAGAAATGTTGCTGTTGTTAAATTACTGACCACTTAAAGCACTGCTGCCGTTATGCTCGCTTCTCTTCTGTGGTGCTGGCTACATGCTGGAGCACTGCGACCACAGCTTACGGACATCCGAACCAAGAACTGTTCTGGATCATTCTGGCCCGCTGTAACCCCTGAGTACAGCGCTATAAATGATGCATAAATTATATGTTTTTGCCTGTTTCACCTGTTTGCATGCAGTAATGCATTATGTTATTGCATTGTCATGGCATCAGCTGCAGCATTAAGCATTTTCAATGTACTGATTTAAATACTGAATATTCAGCTCAGCAGAACGAGCTCTACTCACAGACGCCCTTTGACCTCTCTTCATTCATGTTTTATATTTTATGATCTTTGCAGCTGCTTTATGCACTCTGAGAATAGCTTTGATCAGATTTTACATTAAAGCTTTAAGTTTTTATATTGAACGAGTCCCTGAAATTGTCTGTGGAGTTATTCTTTTATGAGTTGCTTTAACGTTTAACAGTGAAATATTCCTGCTGCTAATAAAAAGACAGCAGTACAAAAAAAAAGTCTTTAACATTGTGTGTCTGATTTGGTTTATTCAGTTCAGTTTCATTTACACACGGCTTCATGCTGTAAAGACTCGACAGCATCAGATGATCAGACGACCCGCTGTGAGCAGCACTTGGTGCTAGTAAGAAGGAAGAACTCTCTTTGAACAGGAAGAGACCTCCAGCAGAACCAGGATCAGCATAAAGATTATCAGCGGGTGTGAGCAGCTCTTTCTTAAGCTAACAAGACACACCTAAATGAGAACAAGAACAGCATTTGTGGTCTTTTGGGGCGTTGAGTTTTGGACCAATGTCTTATCAAAAAGCTGCATAGACTCACCAGGTCAGATATTAAAGATAAAGCCAGCTGCTGTTAGAAGAAAGGAGTGTGACTCAGTTTGTGTTAAACATTAACAAGATAACGAGCTCCCATCAGGGCTGCCGTTCCACCTGCTGCAAAGGTGATATCAGGGCTTAACTTCAGCTGCTCACAGGTTTTAACAGCTTTAAAAAACATGGCGAAGTAACCGATCATTTAAAGGTTTAAATATCCAAGTGGTTAGTCTGCAGATTGTAAGCTGCTTCTGAATGACACATTTTATGAACATGAGTTCAAAAATACTGATTCAAATGAAAAACATCACAAAGTCACAAGAACATTAGGATACAGTAACCGTTTCTGCTCACAGAGTCAGAAAAGTCTTTCTGATGTTTCTGTGAGGAAGGCTTAAGATCAGTCGTTTGATGACATTACGTTCATCTTCAGCTCCTCCATCAGGACTCTGCTTCATCACAGCAGGCTGAACTTCATCTCCAGATCTAACTCATGTTCTGACTCATATTTCAGAGAGAAACAGCTCACTGCTGCAGTTCATACTGATAATCATCATCACCATTAACTCCCTTCTGTCTCGCCCAATCAGGAACTGTGTTCTGATCCTCAGTTCATCATTGATGGAGCCAAAAGAACCGACATCTGTCAGGGAATGCTGGGTGAGAAAACCTTTATCTTTCCAAAGGTGTGAGGACGTGTGCTCCTCGCTGACAAGAAGAGGCAACATCACACAACACCTAAATTTTGCTTTTCAAAAGTGACTGATAAAATCATCCAAGAATATAAATTTACTGAACTGGTTTTCTGAGTAAAGTAATTAAGCTACTTACAGCTGCTTTTGCTTATTAAGCAAATATGCATATGTACATGTTCTCACAGAGTGCAGAAATGTCCCCACAGAAGTGTCCCCTTGTCCTTCCTGCAGCAGTCTCAAACAGCTGTGACTGATCATGTGGTTTGCTGTGTCTGTCAGGTGACTGCTGGCTCCTGGCGGCCATCGCCTCCCTGACCCTCGACCCTCAGATCCTGAACAGAGTGGTCCCTCCTGGGCAGAGCTTCACCTCACACTATGCCGGCATCTTCCACTTCCAGGTCATTCAAGTTTATTAAAGGAAACAGAAACAAGGCTGCAGTATAAGCGGGGGGGGAAGCTTACAGAGGAAGTCACATCATGTTATGTTTACTGTAGCTGTGGCAGTACGGGCAATGGGTGGACGTGGTCGTGGATGACCGGCTGCCCACCAGAGAAGGTGAGCTGTTGTTCGTCCACTCGGCAGAGGGGGGGGAGTTCTGGAGCGCCCTGCTGGAGAAGGCCTACGCCAAGTAAGCAGAACCTTTGTGGTCTCTTGAGGCTGACCTGTAATGACTTTGATTTTCTGACTTTTCATGTAGCGCCACCATCAGGTTCTCTTATGACCAATTTCTTAACTCAGTTGCAGAGATTTTCTCATCAGTGTTTCCACCCTGTGACCCTGACAGCTGAAAAATGAGCACATCTGGTCCTCATTCAAAACTATTTTATGGAAAAAAAAATTGGAAAGGTCTAAACTAATTCAAGGTTCATCAGGTTTGATTTTCCAACAAATTATACTGTTTACTGGACACCCGTGGAGTCTGACACCACCTCTGATCATGCAGTCATGTGAGAAAACATTTAAAGACCCAAACTCAGTCTCAGTGCAGGTCTGCTGAATTTAAACTCGGACCCTCTGAAGAAAAAAACTGAAGGCTTGCATGATCCACATTGTGACTTTCTCTCCGAAGAAGTGAGGCAGAAATTTAATCTGAACAGAAAATATTTAAACTGTGTTGTTTGGTCTTTACCTTACAATATAAAGCTGAGACAACTGTTTGTTGTGATTTGGCGCTATATAAATAAAATTTTATTGAATTTAATTAAACATCACCAGCTGAGATGTTTAGTAAAAGCTCATCATCATCATCATCATCATCATCATCATTCACTCTCTGACCCCACAAACAGCTGTTTGAAGGTCAGCTGACAGGACTGTTGTAAAGTGAGGCTTTGGTGAATATCGTAAATTGGTGCTGAGGGTCTTCCACAGTAGAAATGAACTCATTTACATCAGTCAGTCAGTCAGTCAGAATACTTTATTGATCCCAAAGGGAAATTACTACTGTTACAGCTGCAACTGTTTCATTTAAACGAGTAAACCTAAAACACAATAACATACACTAAAGGCATAAAAGTATAAAGACTAAAGAGATATTTTGACTATATACACATCTAAATCTATACACATATGAAAATTGTGAGTGCAAAAATTTTTAAATAGGTGTCATTATATATATATGCACAGTCCTTTTTTGTACAATGTATAAGTGTATGTACAATGTACAATGTATATAGTGTATGTACAATGTATATGGAAATTTAAACAATTTTATGTACAATTGAATACTGATAAGTGAATGACACTGATGAACCACAATGTCACCTATTAAGGGAGGAGTTATAGAGTCTGATGGCCACAGGTAGAAATGACCTCCTGTGGCGCTCTGTGGTGCATTTTGGTGGGATGAGTCTTGCACTGAATGTGCTCCTGTGTCCCATCACTGTGTTGTAGAGTGGGTGGGAGCCATTGTTCATAATGGCCTGCAGCTTAGACAGCATCCTCCTCTCCGACACTGCCATACCACATCACTGGCTTTGTGGATCAGTTTATTGAGTCTGTTGGCGTCTGCCGCCCTCAGTCTGCTGCCCCAGCATGCAACAGCATAGAGGATGGCACTCGCCATCACAGACTCATAGAAGATCCTGAGCATAGTCCGGCAGATGTTGAAGGACCTCAGGCGTCTCAGAAAATAGAGGCGACTTTGGCCCTTCCTGTATAGGGCATCAGTGTTCTTAGCCCAGTCCAGTTTGTTGTCAATGTGTACTCCCAGATATTTGTAGTCCTCAACGGTGTCCACACTGACCCCTCCGATGGACATAGGGGCCACCGGTGCCTTGTCTTTCCTCAAGTCCACCACCAGTTCCTTTGTCTTTGTCACGTTGAGCTCTAGATGGTTCCGCTTGCACCATATGACAAAGTATTACATCTGTAGAGACAAACAAAGTTTTCTAATTAAAGTTTAAAATCAAAGATATTAAAGCAGTCTGCTTACATAAAATCATGTTTCATTGTTAAAATCTTGTGTTCCTCTCGCTCAGCAGCACCTGCAGCTGCTCTGCTCCCACCTTAAGCAACAGGCTAAGCAGCAGGCTAAGCAGCAGGCAAAGCAGCGCCACCTGCTGGTCACATTATTGTTCTTGGACGCTGCCAAAGCCGTCATGGGTCACAGTTCGCATTAATCCTTCTTTAGCCCCTCAGTTCATTCTGTCTGAAACAAGCTGTTTTAGTTCTTCCTCCCTTAAGGACACCCCTTCTTCTGATTGGTCAGCTTCTGGAAGCCTGCTAAGGGGCAGCAGTCAGTTTATTTGGTGGGTGTGCTGTGCACCGTGTTATAAATAACAGCAGTAGCCACAGGGCTGACTTTACTGTTTATGTGTTTAATATGACAGGAAGTAAGGCCAGGAGCTCTCTGGGGTCACATCATCAGCTGATTGCACCTACATGTTTTCCTGAGTGCTGCTGGTGTGATTAAGCAGCTGTTTGTTGTGACTGCAGCTGGTCTAACTGCAGGAAGTTGCTGTGCTGGGTGGAGGGTGTTTGCACAGTAACCACTGAGGTCTCCCAGCCTGGAAAACAGAGTCGCAGACAGAGCTGCTGACTCAGTGTTTCAGAAAGAACTGATTTATGAAGCTCAGGTCTCAGGCCTCCTTCCTGGAGTCTGTCAGCACGCCAGGCTGACTTCCTCTTTTCCTCGCCAAAGCTCTAAACCTGTCAGATTGTGAGGGCACCCCCTGCAGGTCTCTCTGCAGATTTTCAGCTGGATTCATGTCTGAGGTCTGGCTGGGCCATCCCAAAACTTATATCTTCTTCTGATGAAGCCATTCTTCTGTTGATATGGATGCTTTGACCCATTGTTGTGCTAAAGGGTGAAACTCCTCTTCATCTTCAGCTTTCTAGCAGAACCTTGAAGGTTTAATGTTAGAACTGACTGCTCCAAACTACAAACAAATACAAACACCACCATGCTTCACCATGGCTGTTCTTTCAGTGACATGCACCAAGCATCCTTCTGGAGCTGTGACCAAGAAGGTTGACCTTAGTCTCAGACCAGAACACGTTTTCTCACATAAAACTCCTCCATGTGTTTATCTTTAGTCAGCTCCAGTGGTAAGATCTTCATGGGCCAATCAGACAGCTCCAGCCGACTGATGATGCTGCTGCTCGAGTCCTCGCTCAGACCAAGAAGGTGGATCAGTGCAGCTCTCAGATCTTTGCAGTCTGATCTGAAAGCTTGCTGCCAGTTTGTGAAGCTCTGACCAATCAGAGTTTCCTCTCAGGGCAGGTTTGAAGTGTGTGTACTATGATGAGGGTTAACCATCCCTGGTCTCCGTCTGCAGGGTTAACAGCTCCTACGAAGCTCTGAGCGGTGGTTCGAGTATCGAGGGCTTTGAGGATTTCACCGGAGGGATCGCGGAGAGCTACGACCTGAAGGAGGCGCCGCCCTTCCTGTTTCACATCATGAGGAAAGCTCTGAGGCTCGGCTCGCTGCTCGGCTGCTCCATCGATGTAAACACACACACACACACACACAGCAGCCCTCCTCAATATATGATCCCCCCCCCACCCCCATGGTGTCCCCACCAATGTCATTGGACTTGTGAACATTACCTGACACCACTGGATTTAACTGTACATTTAGTGGAACTGAGTACATTTACTGGAATACTAATGTACTTGTACTTAAGTATTGTCATTCTGTGATTCTACTTTCTGCTTTTACTCCACGGTCTTTTGGATGCAAATATTTTGCTTTGTCTTCCATCCATTTATTTTAAAGCTTTAGTTTCTTATTAATTACATTATTATATATAGATTAAGCTACCAAGTAATACATAGCTGCTACTTTCATTTGTTCCCTTAATCACAGCAGGTAGTAATATATAAGTAATTAAACTCATCACCAGCTGCAACATTAAAGATACACACACACACATCAGTGGATCAATAACTGCTTTCCAGTGATACAATAATCAGTAGGATTCTGAGCAGCATTTTACTTTAGCTACCTTGATTCTCCAACCTGTTAGTTATTTGGGTAGGATCATAATTTTTACATAGGTCTAAATACTGATTCTGAGTAAATAATCAGATTTTCTGATATAAGAACGAGTCCATGCCACATGGCCAGAGTGCAGTGGCCTGTGGCCCTTCCCTTCTCTCTCGCTCCACTTTCCTATCGTCACTGCTCCACTATCCAGTAAAAGCAAAAATTCCCAGCAAATAATTTTTAAAAAGTAATAAAACAAAGCAGGATATTGAGTGATATTGAGAACATGTCATCTTCTCACCCTCCTCTTCCTCCTCCTTGGTCTGCCTCGTCACTGATAAGTCGCTGCTGTAGGACTTCCTCAGTGAGAGCCGTTAGCACTCGGGCCATGTTTGCTTAAAAGATTTCCACGTTTTAGATTTCCAGCTCATATGATACGGAGGCCATCACGAGTCAGAAGCTGGTTAAAGGCCACGCCTACTCCATCACGGCAGCAGAGCAGGTGAGGCAGAAATACATTTGCATGTGAACAGAAACAGCTGGATGGATGTTCACAACTGTGAGGTTCTGCAGGTGCATCACCGTGGTTCTCGGGTGGAGCTGATCCGGATCAGGAACCCCTGGGGTCAGGTGGAGTGGACAGGCGCCTGGAGTGACAGGTGAGTCCAGGTGATGACAGTGCTCAGAGGTTGTGGTGATAAAGCGCTCCACTGTGGTTTCAATGTGTTTCCTGTGCATCAGCTCAAAGGAGTGGGATGATGTTCCGGCAGAGGAGAAAAGGAGGCTCGATCACTGCGCCGAGGACGGGGAGTTCTGGTGGGTGGAGTCTGAACTGTAAAGGTGTCTGTAGCTGCTGCACACTGACCATGCTTCTCTCCGCCGGCTGCAGGATGTCCTACGGTGACTTCCTGCTTCAATTTTCCCGCCTCGACATCTGTAACCTGACACCCGACACGCTGACAAACGACCAGGTTGGCCGCTGGAACTACGCTGAGTTTGAAGGCATGTGGAGGGTGGGATCCACTGCTGGCGGCTGCAGGAACTACCCCGGTATGACTCTTCACTGCCAGAGGAAGTGATGGGTTTATGTTAAAAAGTGCACAGGCCCAAAATGATGATGGTTTCATATGTCAGTAGTGAAGAGCATTCAGGTAAAGTGAGCTCATGTTCCTCCGCAGCCACCTTCTGCTCCAACCCTCAGTTCTTCATCCGGCTGGACGACGTGGATGACGATCCTCACGACGGTGAGGAAGGCTGCACTGTACTCATTGGTCTGATGCAGAAAGACGCTCGCAGAGAGAGACGCTTCGGACGTGACCTCAACACCATTGGCTTCGCCATCTATGAGGTACAAACACACCTGACACTGAGCTGATCACTTGTTTAGGTTTGATGTGGATCAATAAAGGTTTGGTCCGCTCACATCAAAAACATTTTGAAGTCTCTGTAGCGTCACAGCAAAGTGAAGGTTGGAGAGCGTCTGCAGACGTTTGTGTGTCTGTTTGTTTGCAGGTTCCTGATCAGGTGAGCTCCGCTGGAAACAGATTTATCACATTTTTACCATCTGAATATACCTGTCCTGACACGTCTGCAACTCCATGTTCTAACCCACGTCCCAACTTCACCAGGTTAGAAGGTGACATTTGGTCTCATCCATTAATACCTGCGTGGAAACATTCTTACCCTGAAACAAGTGCACACAAAATCACATCAGGCTCATGAAACGTGTTCTTAGTGCCAAAAAAGGTGCAACTTTTCAAAGAGTTTCCACCAGAGTGACGTCTCCTCTGAGACGCTTGCTGTGGCTCAAGCAAAGAAAACTTTGGACATCAAAGCTGATGTGAAACAATACCCATCACTGATGGGGATATCTTCCCTCTATTAATGAAAATATCAAATAAATGTAGAAGTCAGGATAACATTGCAGCCCCCATTTCATAACAGAAATCATTCAGGAGACATCTGATTACCTTCTGCATATCTATTCTGCCCTAATTTGGAGGCCTTGCCGTAAAGTTTTTAGAAATATTGCACAAATGCAAGAAAGCAGTCCTACATATTTGTTTAATATGTGCACTTAAAGGCATCTCCTGGTCAAAAATTACTCCAGTATTTCTCACAGTGTTACTGGAGGCCAAAGTAATGCCATCCAGAGTAAGTATCTGGTTAGACACCATGTTTCTAAGGTTTGTAGGGCCGAGTACAATACATGGTCAAATCACCTGGATCAGGTGTACACTATCAAAATAACTATTTAATTCTAGTCATATTTAAGACCTGAGGTATGCAACCAGTTAATAAAGATGAATCAGATGTTTCTAAATGATATAAACATCTCAGCAGGACTCAGAGATCCATCTTCAGGTTATCTTGATCATGCCTCATCACGTTTGTCTGAACTTCTTCTGTGGTTAGTATAAAGGTCGTACTAACATCCATCTGGGCCCAGACGTCCTCCTGAGGAGCCAATCAGTGGCTCGTAGTCACAACTTCATCAACCTGAGGGAGGTGTGTGATCGCTTCAAACTGCCACCCGGAGAGTACGCCATCGTCCCATCCACCTTTGAACCGCACCGCAAAGGCAGCTTCATCCTGAGGGTGTTCACAGAGAAGGAGGCCCACACCAGGTCAGGGTGCTACTGAGGACCTCAGGGTGAGTGAGTCACACTGCTCATTCAGTCTGAACTCTGTTCTCCTGTTTCAGCCCCATGGAAGAGGACGTCGATGCCCACATCCACGAGGTTCGTAACTCCCCACACATCAGTTTGTAGAAACGGATCAGAGCTGGATGCTCCAAGATATTTGAACTTCATTCCCATTAGGATGGAAACCAGTGCAATATTTTTAAATCCTTTTAGTCTGAATTTTACCAACTTTCTCCTTCCAGCCTGACGTCAGACACGACACCGTGGATCCTCACTTCAAACACCTCTTCATGCAGATATCTGGAAATGTAACAAAGGATTTTTTACATCATAAACTTTCACACAGCTTCGCTTCCTGCCGATCCGATGGAGAAAAAACATGTGTTAATGTTTTCACAGGACTCTGAGATCTCGGCTTTTGAGCTCCAGCAGATTTTGGACAAAGTGGTCACTCAGAGTAAGAAGAGTTTAACGTTTCACTAGCAGAGCTTCAAATAGTCTGGCTGATGTCTTCTCTGTTTTCAGGGTCAGACATTAAAACCGATGGTTTCAGCCTGCAGACCTGCCGTAACATCATCAGCCTGCTGGATGTATCCTTCACACCAAAGTCACACAAAATCATAACCCTCTAGAAAATGATAGAAATATCCATCCATCCATCCATCCATCCATCCATCCATCCATCCATCCATCCATTTTCTTCTGCTTATCTGGGGCAGCAGCCTAAGCAGAGAAGCCCAGACCTCCCTCTCCCCATCCATCTTCCCCAGTTCGTCAGGGAGGGACCGCAAGATGTTCCCAGGCCAACCAAGAAATATAATCTCTCCAGCCTGTCCTGGGTCTGCCCTGGGCCCTTCTCCCAGTAGGACATGCCCAGAACACCTCACCCAGGAGGTGCCCAGGAGGCATCCTAGTCAGATGCCCGGGCTACCTCATCTGGCTCCTTTCAATGTGGAGGAGCAGCGGCTCTACTTTGAGCCCCTCTCGAACGGCTGCACCCCTCACCCTATCTCTAAGGGAGAGGTCAGCCACCTTTTGGAAGAAGCTCATTTCCACTGCTTGTATTTGTGATCTTGTGCTTTCTCCCTTCACTCGTGAATAAGACCCTGAGATACTTAAACTCCTCCACCTGGGGGAGCAAGAGGGCACTCCACCCTTTTCCAGATGAAGACCATGGCCTGTTCAACTGCAAGCTGGAGGCCACCACCTGATGAAGCCAAGAGGACCACATCATCCGCAAAAAGCAGAGATGAGATTCTGAGGCCACCAAGGCAGAAACCTTCTGCTACTTGGCTACACCTAGAAATTCTGTCCATAAAAATTATGAACAGAATCTGAGACAAAGGGCAACACTGGCGAAGATCAGCACGCACATGAAATGAGTCCAATATGGACCAAGCTCTCGCTCCAGTTGTACAGGGACTGAATGGCCAGCAACAATGGGCCAGACACCCCATATGCCCACAGCACTCTCCACAGGATACCCTGATGGAAGCAGTCAAATGCCTTCTCCAAGTCCACAAAACACACGTAGACTGGATGGGCAAACTCCCACACACACTCAAATATCCTCAAGAGGATAAAGAGCTGGTCCAGTGTTCTGCGACCAGGATGAAAACCGCATTGTTCCTCTTGAATCCGAGGTTCACCCAACAGACGGACCCTTCTTTCCAGCACCTTGGCATAGACCTTACTGAGGAGGCTGAGGAGTGTGATCTCCCAATAGTTGGAGCACACCCTCTGGTCCCCTTTCTTAAAGATGGTGACCAACCATCTTTAAGAAAGGATTGGCAGACCATTGGTCTGCCAATCCAGTGGCGCCACCCCAGATCTCCATGCGATGTTACAGAGGCATGTCAACCAAGACACAACATCCAGAGCCTTCAGGAACTCAGGGCAAATCTCATCCAGGGGCCCTGCCACCAAGGTAGTCATTTAACCCTGTAACCCTCAGAATGCTGTCAAAGTTCTGTCAGAGGTGGGGAGTTGAAGATCTCGCATACTGGGGCGTCTGCCAGGCATTCCCAGCACACCCTCACAGTACATTTATGTGTGCCGGGTCTGTCCAGCATCCTCCCCCACCACCTGATCAAACTCACCACCAGGTGATCAGTTGACAGCTCAGCTACTCTCTTCAGTGAAGTGTCCAGAACTTACTGCCGCAGATCACATCAATATGATTAGAAAATCTATCAGCGACTGGAAACCTAGGGTGTCCTGGTGCCATGTGCACTTATGGATGTCCTGTGGTTTGCACAAAAGTTCAATAACAAAACACCATTTGGGTTCATATCGGGCAGGCCGTTCCTCCCAGTCACACTCCTCCAGGTCTCACTGTCATTCCCCACGTGAACATTGAAGTCTCCCAGTAGGACGATGGAGTTACCGGATGGAGCACCCTTGAGCACCCTGCCCAATGACTCCAAGAAAGGTGGGTACTCTCAACTGTCATTTGGCGCTTAAGCACAAACAACAGTCAAGACCCATTCCCTGGCCCAAAGGCACAGGGAAGCAACCCTCTTGGCCACCGGTGAGAACTCTGATGTACAGGCAGCAAGCTGAGGGGATACAAGAATACCCACCCCAGCTTGCCCCCCCTCACCGAGGGCAACTCCAGACTGGAACAGAGTGGAGCTGGAACCTCATGCACGAGCTCAGGCTCCTTCCCTACCAACGAGGTGATAGAAATATATTTTTGATAAAGTATAAGGTAACGTCTCAACCTTTCCAGGAAAAAAAACTTTTTAAAATTTCCCGAATTAAGTGCCGCTTTCAGGAAAAAGGGCTGCTTTGACTTTTCCATGATCATTCAGGTTTGAAATGAAATGCTTCAAATATTCATCCCATTCACAGATGATTGATCAGAAACCTAATAATTGATCAGTAACTGAAGCATTTTTCAATAAAAGTGAACACTCTCAGGCTATATTTGCTGATTTCCTTCTGTCACATCAAACTGAATGAAACAATGATTACTTACTGATGATTATCATATTGATTGGATTTGCACAGATCATAGCAGGAAAATGAGCAAGTGTTATGTGTACGACTCACCTGTGTTACTGGAGGTGATCAGGTGTGCTCTGTGGTTCCTGAACTGATCCTCAGATGGACAGCAACTCCACACTTGGTCTGCTTGAATTCCAGAGTCTGTGGATAAAGATGCAGAGATACCTGGTGAGGCAGAGCTGTGTATGTCTGCAGTGTTAAAGCTAAAGTGTCAGTGAACAAAACAATGATCTCACTAAGCTGCTGTTGTGTTGCAGGAGATCTTTAAGAGTCACGACTCTGACGGTTCTGGCACGATGAGCAGTCATGAGATGAGAGCAGCTTTGGCTGAAGCTGGTGAGACTCCTGAAAGGTTTGGGACACCTCGGAGGATTTTCAGGGGAGCTTTGAGCTCCATCTAAACCTCCAAAAGTGACTCTACAGGTTCTCTTTTTAAAATGTGCGGTGAGATGCAGAATTCACCTCCCATTTGCTCCCATTTTGTGTGATTATAAATGAACTCAGGCGGGAACAGACTATAACAGTGAGGGTCCCAGTTTACAGCATGCTCTGTCCATGAAAAGTCTCATTCAGGTGCCACAAAGCTGTCACCAGCTGGGCCCAACGTTTGAAGCTCTGACATCAGCTGCTGTTGGAGGAGCTACAGTACAAAATTCACCAATAATTGGCAAATTCATCCCACAGAAGTCACTCCAAATTGTGCTTGTAGCCCTACAAACGTGTTGGTGAAAAAGACGGAGCACACCCAGAGCTCCTTGAAAGGTCTTCCTGGTTGTTACGGTCTCACGTGGTGGCTCCTCGTATGTTTCAGGGTTCCAGGTGAACAGCGCCGTGATCCAGGAGATTGTCGGTCGCTATGCCGACAGCTGCTATGCCATCGACTTTGACTGTTTTATCGGCTGCTTGATCCGTCTGGAGATGCTCTTTAGTGAGTCACCAGCACCCCAGTGCTCCTACTGCTCCCAGTATTCTCAGTATTGCCAGTATTGCCCATGCCTCCAGTGTTCTCAGTGCTCAGCTTTATTTCCTCCCACAGAGATGTTCAGAACATTGGACAAGAAGAAGCAGGGCTGGATCCAGCTCGACCTAGAGCAGGTAAACCACACCTGAACCGTACAGTCTCTTTTATTGGCTGACATTCATGACATCATCACTGACCTCCTCTTCTCTTCCACAGTGGCTCTGCCTCGCCATCAACTGACAGCTGCCACTCCAGGAGCATGCTGGGAGTTTGCGGGGATCTGCTGGTGATGATTATGATTAGTTGGTTGTGGTTATCGTGGTTTCTGTGATGACTCACACTGAATGAGAGGATCAAAATAAAATCTGAAGCCATGGCCTTCGTCTTGAGTTTGCTTTCTCACGTTTGCGGCTGTTACCCAATCAGCAGCTGTTTGAGTGAATGTGCAGCTGCTGCCAGCTGTGGATGAAGAAGTTAAAAGCATCAGAGCGGCTCATGCTTCTGGAGACTGTGATGAGACTGTTCACATAATTACATTCTTTTATAAAAACAGAACAGCTGAAGTAAGTGTAGCCCTTTTGAAACAGGAAGTACCAGAGTTGCAGTTCTTCTGCAGTCCAGCAGAGGTGCCAAAGTGATTCAGTCTAAACTTCCATGTTAAAGCTTTCCAGCAGAAATAAACATGTTTACAGCCTGATACTGCTTTGGTCTCTGCAGCTAATTTCCCCCTTCATGACAGCTGTACGGGGGAGGATGTTTCGGTAACTCACCTGTTTAAAGTTTACATTATTAGGGGCGTGGCCTCTCTGACTGACAGGTGGATGTAGCTGTTAGATGTCTGCTTCGACTCAGCTGATTGGAGTCCCTGAGCTGGAGTCAAATTCTAGGATTTATTGGAGAGGATGTTGTAAAAAGTGCTGGATGACGTCAAGGCAGGAGGGGCCGGAGCCTGGCAGTCTGAATGATGGGGGATTGATGTTCTGAGTCAAGGATATCAATCCTAGTGAGCGTGTCAAAGCTGAGATTGATAATGTTCATCATTTCCAGGCTGTTATCATCCAGCTTCATTGTGACTGAGCTCTCGTTTCTCAGGTGTGCAGAGCTGAGGTAATAAAAGCTTCATGAACCCGGATAGTAAAGTGGATCCAGATGAGACACGGTCACCTGCAGCTTCAGTTTCTTGCTGATGGCTCAGTTTGACTTTAAGTCACTAAAAACATTTTACTCTCTCTTTTTTAATCTCCTTATTTCTGCCTCCATGCTTGTGTAGTTCACTGTGTTTCTGTGAGGGATGGAGGACTGACATTCCAGCATCTAGAGGGCAGTGTGTGTGTGTGTGTGTGTGTGTGTGTGTGTGTGTGTGTGTGTGTGTGTGTGTGTGTGTGTGTGTGTGTGTGTGTGTGAGTGTGTGTGTGTGTCTGCACCTATCATAAACAGGAGTAAATTAGAGGAACCTTTAACCATCAGTGAGCAGCTGCAGGAACATTTGTGAAGCTGCTCTAAGAGACAAACTGCTGGATTTCCAGGCTGAGGGTGGAGTCATGACGAAGGCTGCAGGAATGAAACAACAACAGGAACACCCTTCCTCCTTCAGGCTGACTCACTGTGAGAACAGGACAGGCAGTCAGGATGCTGGCCTTCACAATAAAAGCATCACTGTGTCCACGGTAAACTTCGTTATCTGTGAAATGCATGCAGGGTGCTCGATGAAGGGACAGATTCAGGTTTTCAGGTTGATTTTCCCTCCTGAGCAGAACTGTCTCTACCCCCTGTGACCTGTTCTTCAACACAGCTTCTTCAAGTGTCTGCTTGCAGCTGAATCTAGCAGTCAGCAGTCAGCAGTCAGCTGCTGGGGAGACCAGCAGCTGACTGCTGCTGCCAGTTAAAGCTCATTCAGCTTTAACTGGCTCTCAGTTAAAGCTGAATGAGCTTTCCTGGAGCTCCTTCTTTTCTCTGTGCTGCGCTGTGATGCTGGATTTATTACACTGAGCTTGGGGTGTTCCACGTTTTGGCTGCTGTGACTCATTTCATTCATTGTCATTTCACAACTTCAGAAATAAATCAAGTTTCTTTTGTGTGTGACTCAGAGCTTCCTGAACATTCCCTGAGCAGTAAAATATCAAAGTATGCTCGCAGCCTTAGAGCCAATACATTTAGAGGGAAGTCTCTCAAAACATGAGTTCCTGAGTTAATTATGAGATCGTGCTTTGAAGTTTTATTGTTCACTTATGGAAGAAGCATGCCTTTTTTTTCTAGTGTGATCTTCTTGGTGACTAAAGTCTTGGTCGACTAAATGGGGAAAAAAGACCAGTCTAAAAATAAGAAACACTCAAATTTTAAGCTACCTTTGATGGACAATTTCACAAAAACTGCCTGAACAACATTTGAGACCATGAATCATATTCTGCGATTATAATTCACCTTTAAAGGATGAACACATCGCAGCACATTTAGACCAGGAAAGTTAAATAAGTGAACCTGCCTTATGAAAACACCTCACTACACAAGATGTTCAGGTAGTATTAAAATATTTCAAATACACTGCGACTGAAAGGTCCTTCATAAAGAACACTGTGCTGAGCGTTATGAATGCTGTCTTACACTTCAGGTCAACCACTCAATTAATCAATGAATGAATCGGCAACCCTGAAAATCAGCAGCAGCAGGAGGAGTGGGAGGAGGAGCACTGAGCGTCCCATCCCCAAAGAAAAGGTGTTTATTAAGAAGCAGGTAACATTTGTCATAATCTGGCAGCAGTTTGAGAAAAACAATTAAAACTACCATTTATTTTATCAACAGTAGTCATGTGACAAAAGCAGCTGCTGACTGCAGGTGTGCTCAGATTGAAAGAGGGGAACTCCACAGGTGTTATTTCAGCCCAATTCAGACCTCTGCTGGTTCACACTGGAGTTCTTGCTGTGTTCAGGCTCTGGGCCGTCCTGGAAGATACCCACAGTCCACACCTGAGTTACCTGAAACCTGCCTCCATCACAGTTAATCAATCTAATTAATTAATTAAGTAGAGTAATCACTTTTAGCTGGTTAAAAAACTGAACTGAGAGCAGCTGAGCTCTGCCTGTGACTGCTCTGCTCTCAGGTGTGGCACACCTGATGTTTCTGTATGGAGTCTGGTTTGACTCTGCCAGCTGATCACTGACAGGTGTGTGTACCTGTCTGTCTGCAATAAACTGATAAAGTGCTAAACCAAAATTGATGAAACTTTGTGGAAATATTCCCACAACGGGGCCCAAGAACATATGAGTTCATTTAAGGTGAAAGGTCAAAGTCACCAAAAGTATTTAAATATTTAAAAATCGCTCTTATCATTGGCAAAAATGTAAAATTCATCCCTCAGTGATCTTTGACACTCAGGTCTAAACAGTTACTGTTAATAAGTCATTCCTTTTCATTTAAAATTTAAATACTTAAAATAATGAAGAGTAAGCTACAAACTACACAAAAATCACACACACACAATTCATATCTCTGCAAATGTGTTTTTCTGTTTTTCATTGAGATTTCAGAGGATGCTGTTAGGGTCCATAAACTATATCCAGACTTTTTTTTATAGTCTTATATATCTATGGATACATCGATTATTGATGACCAGAAAATGAATCAGAAGCTGCTGTGATTGGCACTCGTTTAGAGACCACAGGTGAAGCTGGATAAATGTGAGGCAGCACGTTTCAGTAAAGTTGTTTCAGGAGTTTCTGGTTGTTGCGTAAAAACCCGTCTTCTCCTCCACCATTATTTACAGTGCAGAGAATCAGTCAGCCAGACTTTATTTGTACAGCAGCTTTCATGCAGGTCAGTACTTCACAGCTGATAATAAGATTAGAAAATTAATGTGCAAGAATAAAAAGATTAAAAAAGACATTAAAAAGACAAAAACACACAAATGAAGCTTTGAAAACTTCATCAAATAAAATGAAGAACAATTAAAAAATAGTATTAAACTTAAAAATATGGAAGACTAACTAAAAAGAAAAAGACAAGATGAATTAAAAAAAGACAAATACAGCATAAAATAGAATACAAGGTGCAAAAATGAAAAAACTCCAATTGGTGAAACGGGTCTGAAAAGTGAAGCTGAATCTTTATAAAACTGCACTCTCTTTAATGTCCAGCAGGGGGCGACTCTTATATCTACATCTCTGAGAAAACAAGCACCTGTGTCACCTGATGAGGTGATGGCAGGCCCGGATTAAGGTGGGTCTGGGCCCCGGGGCAAGGAGATTGCAAGGGCCCCCCCTCCCCCCCTCCCGCTCCGAGCCCATACCAACCCCCCCCCCCACCCCCCCACCCCCCCCCCACCCCACCCCACCCCACCCCGACACACACTCCCCTACAAAAGTCTCTTTCTGCTCTTCCTTCGTGCAAAATCATCTACCAACTTATCAAAGTTCAGCTGTTGCACAAACTGTGATTCAATTGCAAGAAGTGAGAGGGAGTTCAGACGATTTTGGGTCATTTTCATCCTGAGCTCATTTTTTTATTCGAGCCATTCTGGAGAATGACCGTTCCCCTTCACAGTTCGTAATTGGCAGAGTCAAGAACAGTCGAAGTTGGGGCCCTCTGGTTGCCATATCCCGTGGTTCAGGGGCCCTTTGCCATCCCCCGTGGCCCAGGGGCCCTCTGATTGCTGTCCTCCGTGGCCTAGGGGCCCTCTGGTTGCTGTACGACATGGCCCAGGGGCCCTCTGGTTCCTATGTCCTGTGGCCGAGGGCCCTCTGACTGCTGTCACTCCCCCCAGCCCATTTCAGTTAACCCTTATAGACTAAAGAAGTACAACTAAAGAAGATCCTAGAATAGAGGGCTCTATCGCAATCAGCATCGACATCGGTATCTGGATTGTTGTTGGGCCCCCCCCTGGGCCCCCTGGATCCATGGGCCCCGGGGCGCCAGCCCCACTCGCCCGGTCGGTAATACGGCCCTGGGTGACAGAGTTAGTGTTAGCACGCAGTGTCTGAGTTCTTGGAGAGGTTTGACTTAAAGCAGACCTGTTCTCTATGACTTTGCTTCTGTCATCGTGTCTCAGTAAATCCTTTTAATCATATCTGACCTGATCGGTTGATGATGTCTGAAAACAGGCAAGAAGCACACCTGAGGCGAGAAACACTGACAGACTCCTGCTGTTTATCTTTGACACCAACGGCTGAGACACCTGAGGTGGAAAATTCCACTCAGTGTGAGTGTGTGTGTGTGTGTGTGTGTTTGTGTGTGTGTGGTGCCGACAGCAAGTGCCGTCTTGTCAACAGAAACTACAAATGTGCTGGCAGGTGGGTGGGTGGCGGTTTCTGTAGTAATGAAGGAAGACGCCTGGGGGAGCGCAGCCAATCAGAATGCAGCTTCACATTTACAGGTGAAAAACTGCACCTGGCGCTCAGCTCACAGTGAAGAGACAGGTCAAATGTTTTCTTTAGAAAAAGTGAAAAACACCTGAGATGGGTGTGTCATTCACCTGCAGACTGACCCCCATCAAGCATGTTTTATTTACATCTTATGGACTGCTGAGTAATCAGAATATCAGGTTTCACGTTGACCTCCATCCAACCTGCTGCTCCTCACTCTGTGACCACTTCCATGTTCTGTGTTCATCTTTATTATTTGACTTAAACTCCACCCCTTTTCTGTCAGCTTTCAGGTGACATCATCAGCTCTCTCTCTCAATCGTCCCACACAGTCAGAGCTTCAGCGATGGAGAGTATGCTGGCATCTTCCACTTCCAGGTGAAACTTGGAGAAGCAGCCCTGCTATCACTGCTGACACACACTTGGACGCTGCAGCAAGCAGTTCTGCACACCTCAAACCTCCAACCTGTCTGCATCTGGCAGTTCGACAAGTGGGTAGCTGTGGTGATTGATGATACTATTCATGCACTTGGCTGAAGGGAGGGAGCTCTGGAGCTTCTGGAGAAGGAGAAGGCCTGCACCACGTCCTCTGAGTAGATGGTTCTGATGGTGCTTTTCTACTCTACATTCACCCATTCACACACACATTCTCACAGGGGTTCAGTATCTTACCTAAGGATACTTGGCATGCAGACTGAAGCAGCCAGGGATCAAACCACCAACCTTCTGATTAGCAGATGACCTGCTCTACCCCATAGAGTGTGAAACCGAGTTCGAATCCGAGGCCAGGATAGAGTCGAGACTGTATCAGCGACTGAGTTTGAACTCGAGTTTGCTAGAAAGAACAGACAGTCAGAACCTGAGAGCCTGAGTCAGGTTCGGACCGAGTTTACAGTTGAACTTTAGAGCTAGGGAAAATGATGGGTTCAGTCTCAGCTGTCTCCATCCTGAGATGTACTCCTGAAGAAATGACCTGCTCCCAAACTCTCGTGAAGAGCAATGAGGAGGAACAAGTTGAACAACTGCTGGAAGATTTTTTTAGTTTGTCCAGAATCAGAAAAGCTTCAGCTGAAATGCTCCTCATCTGTCTGTCCATGCCAGTGCAGAGCAGACAGACACGAGGACTATTTCTAGACAGTGTTTAGAAACGTTTACTCCTACTGGGTAATGTCCCTGCAGGTTGAATGGCTCCTACGAGGCCCCGTCAGGAGGTACAACCTCTGAGGGCTTTAAGGATTTCACTGAAGGAATTGCCAAGGTCCACAGCTGAGCCAACCCAGGCCACATCTGTACCACATCATCCAGAAGCTGCAGCTCACTGATGGGCTGCTCTACTGACATAAGAGACAGAGGGCGGGCTTACTTTACAACAATGAGGAAGTGAAACTCTAGGGATGAAGGATCTCTGCAGAGAGTGCAGACAGTTTTGTTAATATGTTGTTTGTTGCAGATCAGAAGCTCGGCCAACTCTGAGGCCATTATCTATCAGAAGCTGGTCAAAGGCCCCACCTACTCTGGTACAGGCGCAGTGGAGGTGAGGAGACACCAATTTACAAGCCCCACCTCCTCAATGTGAAGCTGTGCTGTTTGCAGAACCAGCTGTCTTCTTCCTGTTGTGGTGTCACGGTCAGAGTCACTACGTTTCCCATATTTCTTAGCTACAGCTGTTTCTTTTTCTTTTTGCAGGAAGTCAGAATTCATCCATCCATCTTTTTCTACTTATCCAGTTCAGGGTCGCGGGGGGGCTGGAGCCACAGGGCCATAGGCGGGGTACATTTGGACAGGTCGCGGCCTATCTCAGGGACAGACACACGCACATTCACACCTGTGGTCAGTTAAGAATCATCAGGTAACCTAACCCCACTGACTGCACGTCTGTGGACCGTGGGAGGAAACCAACTTTACCAAATAATATGATTCACAATTTAGTGAATTTATTTAACAGAAGAATGAAAAAACAGACATCAAAGATGAAAAACATACCGTATTTTTCGGACTATAAGCCGCTACTTTTTTCCCACGTTTTGAACCATGCGGCTTATAGCCCGGTGCGGCGTTTCTGTGGATTTTTCTTTAACCACCAGGGGGCTCTTTAGCAGGATATGAATCATGGGACGTCAAAGTTGGAAATCAAAGAAGAAAGCGCCAACAAGTGCTAGCAGCAGGCACAAAAGAGATTTTTTTCAAACTCCCTCATCATGGAAACCACAAAAAGAACTTCCTATGATGCCGCTTTTAAGTTGAGGGCTATCGACCTGGCACTACAGGAGGGAAATAGAGCCGCTGCACGTAAGCTCGGCGTGAACGAATCAATGGTGAATTGACTTGTTATAACTCAAATTTGGGGTTGTCTGTCCCCCTCTGCTGAGTGCCGAGTAATTGTGGAAAACCGAGAGCGGTGGAGATACCAGCGGCTTATAGCCCGGTGCGGCTTATATATGTACGTTTCCAGTTTTTTCCAAAAAATTTGTAGGTGCGGCTTATAGTATGGTGCGCTCTATAGTCCGGAAAATACGGTAATAATGTAGTCAAGTGTAACTGTGTGTGATCGGCTGCAGGTGGAGTACCAGGGACACAAGGTGGAGCTGATCCAGATGAGAAACCCCAGGTGGACCAGAGCCGGGAGCAATAAGTAAATCTGAAGCTCAGAACCAACAGAAATCCATCAGAGATGCAGACGGTTCAGAAGTCCCTTTAGAATCTGTCTGATTTTAAGGTTCCTTCAGCATCTCCTTGTCTGAACATTCATGATCAGCTGCTGTAAATAAATGACCTCCAGAAAGACCCCATTAACCTCTGTGTGGGTGTCACATGTGCTGTAGAACATGTTTGTGTGTCATGTGAGGACAGCAGTACATGACCAGAGCACGAGCTGCTCTGAAAGCTCTTTAGATTCTACACAGACTGAGTCATACCTGCAGCTCAGTTTGTTTGGTGAGCCGGCAGCTCCCTGCTCAGGTGGAGACTGAATCTCTGCTGCCCTCTGCTGGTGGATCACTGCAGGCTGAGGTGTGCAGACAATAGGAGTGAGATAAAAGGAATAACAGGTAGTTACTGAGACTGAAAAAGCACACAGGTGAGAAACCTGCATGTTTAGATTCAGTGGAACTTCCACTTCCTGTGTAGATCATCATCCTTTGAGAATTTGTCTGATTTTAGGGTTCCTTCAGTGTCTCAGTGAGAGGTTTCTGAATACACAGAGGCTCCACCTGCTCTTAAAGATGCCTCAAAGCATCATGGGAACCATATCAATGATGAGAAGAGCCTGTGAGGACAAAGTCATCATCAGTGAGGGGCATTCTAACCTCCACCTCCTGACCATGTGCCATCTGGCTTCTGAGGCTTTACTGTCAGGGTTTTACTGTTTATACCTGTGCAACAGACTGAACGGTTTTCACAGATATCTGGAACAAAAGACTGCAGTTACATGGATAAATAAAGAGGGAGGAAAGATGAAAAATATTAGCAGAAACAGGAAAATCTGGAGTTATAATTCAATTTTATTTATATAGTGCCAAATCACAGCAACAGTCGCCTCAAGGTGCTTTATACTGTAAGGTAAAGACCCTACAATAATACAGAGAAAACCCCACAATCAGATGACCCCTTATGAGCAGCACTTGGCGACAGTGGGAAGGAAAAACTCCCTTTTAACAGAAAGAAACCTCCAGCAGAACCAGGGAGGGCAGTCATGAATACATGCCACTGCACATTGTACGCTGCATCAGAGGGGATTTTATTGTTTGTTTTTTATTTTATTTTATTTCTCTCTTGTCATTATTTTGTCTTTATTATTGTATTGTAGTCATTGTTATAACTTTTGACAATATTATTGCTATCTCGTTTTTTGTCGTCAACTTATAATGTGGAATGTATAGAGCTGTAAGACATAGAAGAATGTAACTATGGAAAAGTGTCACTATTTGTGGTTAAAAATAAAAACTAAGTTAAAAAAAAAAAGACACTGTGAAGAGAGCCAGAGAAAAAGTTAATGACGTACTGCATTCTTCAAATTAAATGTTAAAAAATGATCAGACAGAAGGTGGTTTAAAGGGAATACTCAGAACAAGACCCAGAGTATGATTAAAGTGGTGGGTGGGCTCCTTTGCATTTTGAGAGAAGCCAACTGAATGTAATAATAGATTAAATGCAGTGTTGAGTGTCATTTTCAGCATCTACATGGATGCTAAAATTACCCACTATGATTATTCTGAAGTGCGCGCTAAATCAGGCAAAAAGACTGAGAAATCAGACAGAAACTCTGAGTAAGGACCAGGTGGATGATAGAAAATACAATTAGGGTGGACAAGACTAAGAGGCAGGCTTTCAAAAGAATTAAAACTCTGTCTGGATCTTTAATTAATTAATAAGCTGGAGTGGAAGATTGCTGCTACTCCTCCTCCTCAGCCTGTGCTTCGAGCATTCTGACAGTTACTGTGACTCGGGGGTGTTGATTCATTTAAACTAACATGTTCATCCTGCTGTAACCAGGTTTCTGTAAGGCAGACTAAATCAACATGTTGATCAATTATTAAATCATTTACTAATAGGAACTTTGAAGAGGTTAGAAGAGTTAGCCCTACCCTAACGTGTAGCTGAATTTGCGGGTGTTGTAAGCGACACTCGGACCCGATCAATAGATTCTGGTCAGACTGAGCAGCAGCCTGAGGATAAAGACTGACCTCCCTCCTGTTTGCCTCTTTTCCTTCTGAATCTTTGCATCTTGTTTACGTATTTCAGGCTCCTGACAAGGTACAGCTCCACCATGTTGACAGTTCTGCCTTCTGCTGCCTGGAGGAAGTAATGTCACTCAGTAATGTGTTTAATTGGCTGCTCCACACTCTTGAATCTAACCTGCCATCTGTCTGTCAGTTCTCTGTTCAAAGGAACATCCACCTCAACAGGAACTTCCATGCCGCTGCTGCCCAGAGAGTACTTGATTATCCCATCCATCCGAACCCCATAAGAGTGCTGACTTTTGCTTTGAGTCTTCTCTGAGAAACAGGTTCTCTCAGGTGTTGTTTGTAGTTGTATTTCATCACAGTGGCCATCAGGAGAACTGCAGTAGTTGCTGCTTTGACTAAGTTGCTAATCATACTCGGTGAGTTTGAAGATTTGTCGTGAGAACTTGAAAGATCAGCTTCCTGTTTGTCTTGTGAAGGTTTCAGCTGACTTTGTTCCAGCAGGGAGCTGGACGACCCCATGGAGTCCTGAGTGGAGAAGGTGAGACACACTGAGGAGGATATGATCAGAGATAACCAACCTGATGTGTTTCTGTAGCAGCTCCTCTCCGAGAGACCCAACCAGCAACTCGAGCACAAATTTTATTATTGTTGATGATAATATTATTGATGACATTATTAATGCCTTAGATGGAAAGCAGTACTGTGCTCCTGATCTTCTCCAGGTGTTCACTTCTGTTGATGATGAGCTGCTCGGTGAGCTCGATCAGGTGTAGGGGGGTTCAGGAACCTCCCTGCAGATGGAAACCAGTGTGTTTACACTCATTAACCTCTTTATCAGGAACACCTTGCTCGTACTGGGTTTGACCTCTTTTCCCTTCAGAGCTGCTTTAATTCTTCATGTCACAGATTCAACAAGGTGCAGGTTCCTCAGAGATGTTGGTCCATGTTGACACGACACTATCACACAGTTACTGCACATCCATGATGTGAATCTCCCATTCCAGCACATCCCAAAGGTGCTCTATTGGACTGAGAGTTGATGACTGCGGAGGTTGTCTGAGTGCAGTGAATTCACTGTCATGGTTAAGAAACCAGTCTGAGATGATCTGAGCTTTATGACATGATGTGTTATCCTGGTGGAAGCAGCCATCAGAAGATGGTCCACTGAGGACATAAAGGGATGGAGATGGTCAGCAACAACACTCAGGCAGGCTGTGGAGTTTAAACGATGTTCAGTTGGTACTGAGGGGCCCAAAGTGTGCCCAGAATGATTGGCCCTCCTTCAGAGCACCTATAAAAGGAACTTTGATTATCAGACCAGGGCTGGCATTACTTTAATAGGCAGGAGAACCCAGGTGCAGCTAATGCATTACAGTGATTTGGAAGGCATGTTGCCTCTTCTGCACCTGGATTCTATATCTCAGTTCTTTGTTTTATGATAAACTCAGGTCTGTTCCAGACTCTGACAAGACCAGTGGCTTCACAACATGCTGCAACATGGTCAACCTGCTGGACGGATCCTTCCAGAAGCTTTGGGGGCTTTAGTGACGTGTTTTATGTTGGAGAACAAAACGTGAAAATGTTGAAAGCTTGTGTGACAGACATTACTTCAGGTGTCCAACCAAAAACACAAAAAAGACATCCCTCTGAGTCCACATGAGGGAGCAGGAAGTGCAAAGTGCTAATTTATTTCTGGTTTCAGGACTCATTCCTGCAGCACTGTGTTTGTAAAGTAAATCTTTTATTGTGAAAGTCTCCCTGAGTGATCTTTAATAGCACTTTTATTTTGAAATTTCTGACAGAGTGATAGTGTTGAGACTCTTATTGTGACAGTGATCACAGGACACTTTCTCTAAAAGGCTGCTGAGGTCAGTTTCAAAATAAAATCCCAGTGAGCAGCTCCTGAACTCTGGGGCTGATCGGGTTTAAGGAGCTTTGGACCAAGATCAAGAACTACCTGGTGAGTCCTGCAGGATCTGACCTTCACAGTACAACTGCAGCTCGCCATCCAGACAGGATGTTAGCTGGCAGAGAGTCTGATGAATTTAATGTTATGACCATGTTATCTTCTGCTGCAGACACAGTGTGTTCCACAGTTGGTACAGTTCAGCAGACCTTACTGTAACACACCAAATCTGTCCACCAGCTCTTCTGCAACCAAACCTGACACGCAGGTACATCTGCCCATTTTTAGCTTCTATAACACTTTCGAAAGGCATCATATTTTTATTTCATGACAGTGACTACAGTAAATTTATATCCACAAAAGATCAATATTATAATTTATAGTGCCTAATAAATGTATTAGACCACCACCCGGTGTAAGGTTTATGTCACAGCTGCCTTAAATTACTGACAATGACCAAAATCACTAACGGTTAATCCATCAGTGTGCACAGATTCTTTAATCTAAATGATATTTTTAATGCTAAAATATGATTATTGTTGTTGTCCACGAGTTTTCAAATTTGCTGTTTTACAAAATAAAGCAGTAAAAAAATAGTAAAACACATTAAAATTATTGATTAAGATGCCAGGTTACAGGTATTTACCTGCATTCCTGAACAGTTGTGATGCTGTGATTTCTAAAATATATTTTTATGACAGGTGATCTAATAAAATTGTTAAGTATTGTACATGATGATGTTGACTGGCTATCTGTAGCGCAGGCACACTACTGGTCAGATCTCTGGAAAATGGCTTGACCCCTTATTGAAGGTCCCGCAAAGCTCAGAGAGCAGATGGTAAGAATCAATGGTAAGAGGGAGCTGCCCTCTTTGTTCTACAGTCTTTATGCAGATGCTCAAAGCGCTGAAGCCACTCACCTGTTCACCTGATATCAGGCTGAGCTTCACTCAGGGTTTAACTCCAGCTGAAAGAATCAAAACTGCGAGAACACCATTACAGTCTTATCTGCTCGTGCTTTCATGATCAGCTTGATAAGTCTGTTTGTTTCCACCTGTCCTTCCTCCTGCAGCAGCTGTGCTGCCTTTAGTCTGGATTTCCTCAAATACACAGCTGATTTGTAATTGGTCACATACTGTAAACTCCGCCTCTTTCATGTTACACTCCTAGCTGGATTTATAAACCACGCATTGACATACAGAATGTATGTCAATGCCTGGACGTATGTCAATAAAGAACCTTCACATGACTGCTCATTGTGATTGTGGCTGCTTCAGTGAAGCCAGAGAGTGGGCAGAGATCCATCCCAGCAGCCAGAGTCACTACTAGGCTCCACCTAGTGGTGAATTTCAGCCATTAAGTGATAACAGTTTACTGTCTCTGACGGAGGCAGAGCTCTGAATGTAATAAAATGACAAAAATCATGGAAAAAAAACAGTGAGGAAGAAGAGACGGAGGCAAAACTATCAACAGAATAAAGTTTTTTATTAACACTCAAACTCAGAAAAACACTCCAGAACTCAGAAGCTGCCATCATCACACTCTGCAGAGACACTGGAGCCTCCTGCAGAGGCAGCATTCAGAGGCAACATTCACACATTAACCACCCCGAAAACAACCTGTGACTGACTCGGCCAATCATTGATCTGATGACTCATCCTACTGACGACATAACTACAAACTACCCTTTAAATCTCAGGTTTATTAAACCCGGTCATCAATTATATAATCAGACTTTTATTTTAAAACTCCTCTGCTCTCATGAAGCCATGCGGTCAGCAGACGTTCACAGCAGGAAGTTCGGGCGAATCGATGAACTTGTGCTCCTGGTTCCGCAAAGTTTTTACAGCACATTGTACAGATTGTAACCATTCTCAAAAAATTTAAATAAAGTTTTTTTTCACGGCGCTGAGCTGTCGTCAGTCCACCTGTGAGCCTGCTGGGAGAAATCAGAGGCTTTTACTTTGGAAATCCAACCTGATTGAGGCTTTTATTTAGAAAACCTAGAATAAGTGGAGGACTATGGGTAAATGTTCAAAGATTCAGGTATGTTTGTGGTTTTAATGATTTAACACGTGTGTCTGTGGTTCCCCTGTAGTGGCTCAACGTGTCACTGCTCCGAGTCCTGCTCCTGGTCCTGCTCCTGGTCCTGCTCCTGGTCCTGGAGCCGCTGCTTATGAACCTGCTGTGTGATGACTGGAGTTTGGTTTCTGCTCCCTGTGCCCTAATTGGCTATATGTTTCATGATGTAATCTTTCAGAATAAAGAGAATAATGAGCGGCTCGCTGTCTCCTGTTTTTCTTCTTTTAAATGTCATCAGAAAGTTCACCTCAGCCTGTTGTTCAATAAGAGGAGGGTGTGTGCAGCAGTGGGCGGGGCTTCCAGCCTCCAGTTGGAGGCTCTCTCTTCATGACATCATTTCATTCTCTGAAAGGCGAACTCCTTGGCCCACCTCAGAGCCTCAGTGATGTCACTGCTGCTTCCTGTTCCCTTGGCAACAACCTCGGTGCCCCCG
Organism: Archocentrus centrarchus; assembly: GCF_007364275.1. Lineage (NCBI taxonomy): Eukaryota > Metazoa > Chordata > Actinopteri > Cichliformes > Cichlidae > Archocentrus > Archocentrus centrarchus. The sequence goes on from NC_044346.1 coordinate 2,481,262, forward strand.
GCACTCCCATCAAGGTGATGACACACCGCCACTGCCCAATCAGAGGCCATGAAGGCCGGCGAATCCTGCAGAAGGAAGGGTCAGCCAATTAGACGCTGGTTCAACAAAGTCTGAGTTTAACCATAAACTCTGAGCTTCCTGTTCCAGAACAGCTGATCAAAGTTGGTCCAATCAGTTCACCCTGAGTTAATGACAAAAAGCCATTATCAATAGAACTCCAATTTCACCATGGCAACAGGTAAATAAAGAGCAGCGGTAACATGAACAGGTGTGAGTGACTGTGATCCTGATCTCAGAGGCAGGAGGGGAGGAAGAGTCATTATAAGCAGCTCAGTTGTGTCCATCACTTTCTGTGTTTACAGTCTATATTGTACCGTAATATAAATTTTCTGACATCTCCACCTAAAAAGATGGAAATGATCCTGTATTATTAATTTATTACCAAACGGTTAGCTCAGGCACGCTGCCATCATCACAGACTGAATAAAGGTGATTCTGTCTGCGGTCGTCATTCAGCAGCTGGACTCTGATTGGCTGAATCTGGATCTGACGTTAAATTGAATGATTCAGCTGTGAGCTGATAGGACAGGATGCAGTTTACTGACGGACGCCGATATCAGAGACCCAGATAGCAGCAGACTCCAGGTCAGTTTGAGACATCAAAAACTGTCTGTACAGCATTTCATTTTTCAGTGATGATTCAGTAACTCTGAATGTCCTCATGTGCTGAAACAGCTTCGCTTTGTTTCATTAACATAAACTCTACTTTTATGTTCCACTGAGAGCGCTTCTAATGTGATCTAATGTCAGTGTCACTGACAGATCACGGCTCTCTAAGCTCCTGCTAAAGGTCAGAGGTCAAGAATGAATGATGTCAGCAGAAACGTGTCAGCTGTTACAGACCCGTCTCTGTGCTGCTCACACACATCAGGATGACGAGACGCTTGAAATGAGGAACGCAGATTGAGGTGAGACAGGATGAGCTCAGTCTGTGAACAAGAAATGTAATCAGATTACAATCAGCTGCATTACTGCCCACAGAGTCTTCAGTTACAGAGACTAGAGATCAGATTCTGAGCTGATAATCAATCACTGATGGAATCGCTGTCTCTGTCCTCATGTATTGATGACTGATTGATTATTAAAACTCCTATGTAACTAACGTCTAACTGGGATTTCAGCGTTTGCGCTCAGATGGATTCTCTGATCACTCTCACAGCAACTTTATGAACGAGTCAGCTGGTTCAGGTGCAGCAGGAGGGGAGGAGTCAGAGGAGTCAGCTAGCAGGTTAAGTTCAGTCTGTTACCATGGTGACTGACTCAGAGTTGAAAGCCAGACTTTCCCTCAACTCAGGATTAACAAACTCAGAGTTTTAGTTAAACCTGCTTTTTGGAACAGGAACCAGATAGATTCTAATTGTGTGTAAATAGCAGAACCTTTTATGATGCAACTTCCTGTTAAACATCACATTTAAGAAGGTCAAGCAAACACTGACATCCCACAGGGGGTGGGGCCTGTTTGAACCTGACTGCTGCACGGTGGTTACCTTGGGAACCTGACAGGCACACAAAACCTTCCCAGAATGCCTCTGGTGAGCGAGCAGCATCACATGACTGAGAGGAGCGGCGGAGCTCAGCTGGTTCACCGTCTTCATCAGGACCTGAAACACCAGAAGCACATTTGTTGTCCTGTCAGAGACGTGGTTAATCCAGTCGACCCTGAACAAAGAGATTCGTGGTTAACGGCCATGTGAGTGTGAATGGTCGTCTTTCTCTTTGTGTTAGCTCTGCGGCAGGCTGGCAGCCTGTCCAGGGAGTACCCTGAAAATGGATGGATGGATATTTTTAGGACAGACAGACCCAATAAGGGTGGAGCTGTTGCCACTTACATAAAAACCAAGTTTCAATCAAACATCCAGATCTCCAACACTCAGCACATTACTACTATTGGCTGCTACAGACCACCATCAGCTACCAGTGAGGCGCTCCCTGCTGTAATCCAGCTCATTGAAGGATTAAATGCTACAGATGTGGTAACTCTGTGATTTGAATCTGAGCCGGCTACAATCACTTTCAGATTCATTTAAAGCTCACTCTGACTGTTTCAAGCTTTTTCAAATTGTTGGCAGTCCCACCAGAACCAATCCAAAAATCCTGATAAAGCAACACTGACTGATCTCATGTTCCACATAAATATACTAAGGTTTCAGTATTGTCTGTCTGTCTCTGTCTCTGCTCTCCCCTTCCACCCCCCAAACCAGTCAAGGTGGATTGCTGCCCCTCCCTGATTCTGGTTGTGTTGGACGTCTCTTCCTGTTAAAAGAGAGTTCTTCCTTCTTACTGTCACCAAGTGGTATAAAGTTCCTTGAGGTTCCTTATACCAATTAAGTGCCTTCAAACTCATGAACACATCTGCGTGCTCCAGCACTGACAGAACACCTTTATGTGTCAGAACTGAATGGGTAAGATTTAAAGCAGATGGCTCTGTTACTGAGTTATAGGAAAACTGGTGTTTGTGTTTCTGAAAAGACTGCTGGTGCCTCCCTGACAGCCAACCAATTGAACTAAATAATGGCCATCCACTTGACAACCAACCAGTCTTGTCCTTCGCTTCTATTTCTTTTAATTTAAGGTTTGACTTTTAATTGATTTTGATTGATGGGTTTTCATTTAGGGTGGCACAGTGGTTAGCAGTGTTGCCTCACAGCGAGAAAGTCCTGGGTTCAAATCCACCATCTGCATGCCATTTGCATGTTCTCCCTGTGTCCACGTGGGTTCTCTCAGGGTCCTCCCACAGTCCAAGGACATGCAGTTAGTGGGGTTAAGTTAATTGGTGATTCTAAAAAAAATTACCTGGGCTGAATACGACACTTGCCATTATTACCTGGCTTGAATAAGGTATACCCTAGACTGACACCTGGTGCCTGCACAGGGCCACCAGTGTGTCTGCAGCTGGCCTTATTCTGGCTCATGTGCGGCCACCAAAGGGCCGTCATTTTTTTCGGTATGTGGGCTGAGCTTAAGTGCATTATGTAGGTCAGAACTGGGCCAGACCAATTTTGCTATTCTGGCTGACTCCACATCTACATACCGACAGAGAGTCTGTCTCCACCGAGTCCACCAGCAGCTCCTTCCTGCCGTTCTTCTCCAGCAGAGCCTGAGCTCGCACTGCCGCCTGAGCAAAGCATGATGGGAAAACTGAGCGTCAGAGAAGCAACACCAGCAACACACACCTTCTCAAACTGTCCAGTGTCACAGGAATGCCCCTCAGTGTTTATCAGCTCTCATTTTTTTTTTTTTTAATGAAACCTGCTTCCTGGGACAGAACCAGGTGTATCTCCGGGGTGTGTTCACCTCTTTGGTCTCCAGTTTCCTGACAGTGGTGTTGCTGCTCCTCTGCAGAGCTCGGAGTCGACTCTGCAGTTCTCTGCGCTGCCACTGAGGGATGAGGGTGTTATCTACAGCCTGGGAGACACAGCACAGGGTCAAAGGTCACATCACCGTATCTCGCTACAACCATCGGCTCTGAGGCTGAAACAAGAAGCACAGACACCTGCAGTTCCTCTGCAGTCCAGCAGAGGCACCACAGTTAGACTCCCATGTTACTTCCCAGCAGAAATAAACATGTTTACAGTCTGATACAGAAACTGCTTTGGTCTCAGTAGCTAATTTCCTCCTTCATGACAGCTGTACAGGGGGAGGATGTTTCCATAGCTCACATGTTTAAATAAAGTTTGCATTATTAGGGGCGTGGCCTCTTTGACTGACAGGCAGCTGTAATTGCTAGCTTTCTGCTGACGTTCACCGTCACACTTACATCTGAGAGGAGGCCGACCTCCTTGGAAAGGCGCTGGGCGACGTCGAGGCAGGAGGGGGCGGAGCCTGACAGTCTGGCAGACAGAGAGTCGACGTCTTGAGATAAAACGTGCCCCGCCTCCCGAGCCTGAAGGCACAGAGAGGTTAAAGGACCAATGCCACATTTTATCCCCTCATTCCTTTGTGACGTCTGATCATGTGACCATCACACTGTCATGTGTTCACTGACCCGTGCTGCTTCCTGTCCCGTCACGGCAACGATCCGACTGATTCCCTTCACCAGCTGCCTCTCAGAGACGATCACCAGGTCCTCGATGGTGCCGGTCTGCAGCAAGTGCCTAAACGTGGAGACGTGAGGTAACATAGACATGTTAGTTAGCGTGTAATAAAGAGCGTATAAAGCCTTCGTGGTCTTAATCATTCAAACAATGACATGTCACATCAGATCTAATGATTGTGGCTGATGGTGGTTGTAAAATAACAACTGTACATAAAGGATGGACATAGCCACGCAACATCACCATCTGGTTGTAAAGCGTGTTTGCCTTCTTTTGACACCAGACTGACAAACCGAGGGACGCTGGTCGCTCACACAGCAGCAACCCGTCAATCCCAGGTAGCCCCGCCCTAAATCCTCTACTGCTTCCTGCTCCTCGATGACTCTCACAGGACCATAACTTCCAAAATGAAGACCATGTTTTATTCAGTCAGACCTAAAAGCAGTGACTGAGAGCATAAACTCATCAAGAAAGAGTTTACTGAGGTCAGAGGTCAAATGAGCAGAAGGCTAATTTTTGTTCTTATTCAATCAGACTAGGGTTTAATCCCGGGATCCGGGATTCCCGGGAAATGCAATCAGAACCATTTCCCGTTTCCCGGGAAACGTTAGTCGGGAAACCGGGAAAAAAGTCACGCGCGTCGATTTGACTTTCAGAAAGAAAAGAAAGCTTCAGAAAGTTAAATTTAAGGAAATATTGAGAGAAGGGTTCGTTTAATGCGAAAAGCATTACTCTTCATTTCAGGCACGTTCAGCCTCCGTTTAAGGCTTCAGCCTTCATCTCAAGCGCTTTAATAGAGGTATTACACAGTTGTACTTTTTTCCTCTTTAATTTGTTGAAATCGTAGGCAATGTGTTTACCCTAAGGTATTTTGTATTATATAATTTTATATTATTATATATTGTTATATTGCATTATATAGCCTATAAATTATGCCTGCCCTGAACAATAAAGAAATATCTGTTTAACTTCGAGTGTTTCTTTTCCTCATTTGCAGCCGCTTACTAACAATCATGAATTAGGATACGGGCCTAATGTGTGAAGAAATTATCATGAAATAGATTGCTTTAACATATTTCGCTTTTAAAATGGAGTTGAGTAAAATGTATATTTTTTAGGCTATAAGGATTGGCCAGTTTTTCAATAGACGATTCACAGCGAACCTACTTTAACCCTCAGACACGGTGTTATAAATTTGCTGTTGCCAGAATGGCAATGACCAAGTCGTAGTGCATTACTCAAGGCCCTGTGTTATGCCATATTATAGTGTAGTACGGTAGTTAACTTTTCAATGACTATTACAGCGTTCCACTGGTGGAGATATAGCCCAACAGATGTCGCCACGACAGCGTGGCTGAGCCTTTATCAATGCTGTGGAGATGAACCGTATTGTTTTGTACCAGCAGTTGTAAAATAGCTTGGTATAATTCCATGTACAATGGAGGAATATTCGAATTATATTTGTTAAGGGAGTGTTGAGGAACGATACAACACCGCATAGCTCGAGCACTCGAATGTCGAGATGTAGGTTTTATTGCATTAATCAAGCCGACGTTGCCCCCTACTGGGCATAACAGGACATAGCTGGAAAGCTACCTCTACAATATCAGAATAGGTTAAGGCCGACACAGGCTACAGAAGGCCTAATTAAAATAAAAAAATAAATAAACTTTTTCCCGGGATTCCCGGGAAATGGCTCGTCATTTCCCGGGATTTGATTCATGTCATTTTCGGGAAAAATATTAAACCCTAAATCAGACCAAAGGAGTTGCCCCTGCTGGACATCATAAAGAATGCAGGTTTAAGCAGCTTCAGACCTGGAAGCTGTGTCCATCTTTGATATACAGTCTGTGTGTAAATATTTAAATTTCTTCACAGGTCAAACTCAACTTTCTTCATCCAAACAGTGCACACGGATGAGTCTCGTTAACACATAATCACATGTTAATGAGCACTGAAAAAAGACTTCTAAGCACTTTATTACCCACTGTAACATTTCCCATCTGCACCTGTCTCTTTCTCCAAAGTGACGCGGCTCAGGGTTTTTTTTTACATTAATCCAGGTAAATAGGTGAACAAGTGAGTCCAAACTCACGTTCCACAGCAGAGCTCTACAGACGTCTCTCTGTCCGTCCGATCGTCCAGCAGCTCAGAGACTGGCACCTCCACTGACACCACACGAACAGGGTCAGGATACACCTGCAGACAAAATGTAAGAGCGGCAGGTGAGAGCAGCAGGCGAGAGCAGCAGGCGACCCGTGAGACTGTTGTGTGAGCTCACCTCATCCACCGTCCTCAGCCCGTCGATACTGCGAGCTCTCTGGAGGGGAAGCTCCTGGCTATGGACGATCTGATTGGCTGAGACAATGTCGTTGACACACCTTTCCACCTGCTGCAGCTGAGAGATGCTCAGAGAGCCCTGAGGAGGACAGACGGACACGTCAGAACCAGCTGGACTTTCGCAGCGTACTCACTGAGCTCGCAGACGGCAGATTGACCTTCACGCTGAAGTCGAACCGAAGGCGGTCAGCTGACACATGAGAGCCTCTCTGCTGCACTGAAGGACCCAGGACCTTCCTCAGGGCGAAGTTCAGGATGTGAGTGGCAGTGTGCTTGACCATGCAGGACAGCCTGTGCGCCTGAAGCACAGACAGGAAACAGGAAGTGAACACACTACAGAAGAAGACAGAGCGGATGAAGCAGAATCTGCAGGAAACACCGAGGAAAAGTTTGCACTGGTTAGGAAGACTCTGGAGTCACACCTCACTGATGACTGACAGCTGTTTCAGAGAACTTTGTGATTCAAATGATGACGTTAAACTGCATTTTATGTACGGAGCCGTTCGTCCAGCAAGCGAGCAAAGACTCGATGGGCGACATGAACAGGAAACACACTCATCTGAAAATATTTCAGCTCTTCCCACCGACACTGCCGCCCATCAGAAACGAAGGAGGAGCTTAATGTGGATGTTTGTGGGGAGGTGGAGCTGATTATGTGATCTGTGATCCCAAAGTTAGCTGAACTGAAGCTGGGATCTGAGAAACGTGTTGCTGACGCTGACAGCTTTAAAGTCTAAACCTCTAAAGCTCTGAAACACACCTGAACTCCGGGTCTGGGTGGTGTTTACCTGGTCCAGGTGCAGCTGGAGCCGGTCTCCGGTCTTCAGACTGTCGGCTGCAGTTACCTGATGGACCACGTAACCCCCTGCCCGGACCACTGCCTCCACAGGAAACAGCACGTCCTGAGAGACAGGAAACACGTGGAGTCATGTGCACACATGGCTAATGTTTCCCATGATGCACTGGGGAAGCTGTCAGCCCACCTGCAGCCCATCCCGGGTGAAGTAGCCCTGGTCGTGTGACTGCCCCCCCTGCTCAGAGTAGAAGCAGGTGCAGTCCAGGATGACTCCACAGCGCTGACCCTCAGAGACCTCAGACACCAGAGACCGCCCATCATACAGCGCGAGGACTGCTGCACGGCATGCTGGGAACACTGGGAGAAAAGGCAATAACATCAGCAAACAGAGCAGAGAGGCTCAGGTATGTTACCTGCGCAGGTAGGTCATACCGTATCGGCCCTGTTCCAGGTGGTATTCATATTTGAGGGTGTCATCAGTGTGAGGAACCCCCAGATGTTGCAGCTCAGTCAGACTGAGGACGTCCAGCGTCACCTGAGACTGATGACCTGACTGCATCTCCAACACCACCTGAGGCACACGGACAGGTGTGTGAAGATGCCATCTGCTACCTCTGTGCTTGGTCAGGATTCAAGACCGCTTCAAATAAAAGCCCTCAAATTTGAGAGTAAAAGCAGCAGTCTCGCTCCTTCACAATAAAAGCACTCAGACAGTTTCCACATTAAGATACGTGAGTTAAGCTCCACCTTCTGGTTCTCAGCAATCAGGTGGTCCAGTTCCTGGCGGTCTACTTGGACCCCCCTCTCTTCCAGGATCAGGTCCACCAGGTCCAGAGGGAAACCCAGGTCCCGGTGCAGAGACCAGGCCACCGAGGCTGCCAAAAGAAAGGAACTCACAAATCACAGTGGAACACCTGAGCCTGACCGAGGTGACAGGTTAACAGCTCACACACATTTTAGTTTTTAATACTTTCACATACAGTACCAGTCAAAAGTTTGGACTTTTGACTGGTACTGTATTTTAATGGATATTTGCTCAGATTTCTCAGGTGTGTCATCCTGCAGGTGGACTCGGGCTTAGGTCATCTCTAACCTGAGTTTATTTCTTTTATTTAAAGTTTCATTAACGTTCCTGTTCATTCACCGAGTCCACACAATCTCAGGTTTAGAAAACATGCAGAAACTGGACCAGGACCAGGATCAGGATCAGGACCAGGACTGACCAGGGAAGTCTCCGTGTTTGTAGTCCTTCCTACTGAGCGTGCGCTCGATCAGCCTGCTGCCTTGCTGCAGAGACGACAGGAAGTGAGCCTCATTCTCGTTGATGACGTCCATGATCTGGAAGACGTTCACGATAACTTCCTGTTATGTCATGTGACTCAACCTTCAGTGTCTGACTAAGAAAGTGAAGAGACAAGAGGTCAAAGGTCATGATGGAAACTCACCCGATCTGCCTCCCTGTGCAGCTCTGGATACACATCACCCTGTAAACACCAACCAGCCAATCAATAAACCAATTAATCAATCATTCCTGTTCGGATGCATTATGGGAAATTTTACCAGCAGGTTGGCGACGGTGGGAACCAGGCTGGCGAGCGCTCCCTGAGGAGCCCGAAGAACCTCGACACAGAACCGAACTGCCCGCCGTAGAATCCTCCTCAGCACCAACCTGAGACACACACATACACACAAACATAAACATCCTGCCTCTGGCATCATGCTGACAGCTGATTGGTCAGTGACTCACTCAGCTCCTGACATGCCCGGATGAACACCGTCAGCGATGCATACTGATAACGTCCGGACGTGGTCAGCCACAACTCTGTAGGCCAGGTCCACCTGACCCCCGTGCACCGCCCCCATCCTGCCGCCATACGGCTCCACCCCTGACCTCTGAGAACACGGCACACGTGTCACCATGACGGCTGCTGCAGGATGGCGTACCTGTGTGTGTGGGTGCGCGAGCATACCTGGTGGATGGCGTGCAGCAGCGGTGTGAATAGGTCCGTGTCATAGTTTGAGGTTTTGCCCTGCAGGACGCTCACCAGTCTCTCGAGTCCCATCCCAGTATCCACGCTGACCTGAGGCAGCAGCCGCAGACTCTGATCCGCCTCCCTGATGAGACAGGACCATCAGGCTTCAGGGCAAATCAGGTGGTCTCCCTTGGACTCAAGAGGTCTAGGTGTGTGTATGAACCTGTTGTACTGCATGAAGACCAAGTTCCAGATCTCCACCACCTCTGGGCTGTCAGAGTTGACGAGTGCCGCGGCGTCCCGCCCACCCACGTGGTCGTAGTGGATCTCGGTGCAGGGGCCGCAGGGCCCCGTGTCCCCCATCTCCCAAAAGTTGTCCTTGAGTCCAAATGGCAGCAGGCGGCAAGCGGGGACCCTGGTGAGACAATGAGGGTCAGGTGACCTTAAGTAGTGTGGTTCCAGCTGCAGACAGATGTGCACCTACCCGATCTCCAGCCAGATGTGCCGCGTCTCCTCATCGGCTGGTAACCCCGCTGCTGCATCTCCGCCAAAATAAGACACGTACAGCCTGTCAGCAGGTATCCCATAATGCTCTGTAAGGAGGGTCCACGCCATCCGGCATGCCTGCTCCTGAGTACACACAGAGCAGAGTGAGGCTCCTCCCCCGTAAACAGGAAGTAAGCCTCCCACCATAAAGCAAACAGGAAGTGGACCCACCTTGAAGTAGTCTCCAAACGACCAGTTTCCCAGCATCTCGAAGAAGGTGTGGTGGTAGCCGTCTCGGCCCACGTCTTCCAGGTCGTTATGTTTTCCGCCAGCTCGGACGCATTTCTGACTGTTGACCACACGGCGGTATGAGGCCATCTCGCTGCGAGGATCCACAGTACCCAAAAATATTGGCTTGAACTGGAAACACAAAAGATGGAGAGAAGGCTCTGATTGTTAAAATCATATGGTTTAAACAGGGTACTTCCTGTTAGGATGTGAAATAAGGACAAACCCATTTATCTGCTAACAGTTGGTTAGATTATAATCTGAGGTGAACATTAAAAAAAAATTTAAGTCGGTCCATCTGAGGGTGGATTAAAGCAGCTGACAACCCCTGCAGCAGGGGTCAGTGAGCGTCGGCAGGTGTGTGCGGGTGTCAGTGTGTGAGAAAGGTGTGGCACTGACTCGTGCTTCAGCCTTATTTCACAGTGAGGAGCAGGTAACGCTCTGCACAGTGTCAGGGTTAAACTGATGTACGGCGTCCTGCCAGCGTGAGGTTACCACACTGTCCCGCCCACACGTCCTCCTCTCAGCAGTAAGAGCAGGACCACCAGACTGAGGAACAGGTTCTTCCCTGAAGCTGTAAGACTGTTGTTGGCTGTGTAGCTGGAATGCTCTTGCACAACTATGTCAACATCCACACAGCTGTTGCACACACACTTACTACTGCTGTTATTTTTAAACTGTAATTCCATATTTATTTTTTACTTACCTTGGAAGGTACACACAGGTGTATATATCTTTGTGTGTAGATATAAAGGTATGCATACAGGTATATGTGTATATATTTTCTTTATATTACTGTTATTTATATTCATATTTATTCTTCTTTAAATCACTGAAACTGTCATAAATATTACATGGGCAACACTGGGACCTGAGGACAGAATTTCGTTCCACTGCGTGCAAATGTGACGCAAATGACAAAGAATCCTTGAATCCTTGAGTGGAAGAAGCAGGTGCTCAAAGTGCTGAGACGCCCCCGTGAGATGATGGAGAAAGTCAGTATAAAGATGTTCCTCACTGAACTCATTGGAGTTAAAACAGAAACTAAAAAAACCTGCTGTGTCCGACCAATCAGAGAGCCGAGAGGAAACCACAGGAAACACCCGAGAGCTTCTAAGACCTGAACAGCTGATCACTCGTATGCTGAACTTTGTGTTTGACCTGTGTGTGTGTGTGTGTCTGCACCCTGTCTGCAGTGACATGCTCTTATTGTGAATGATGAGCCGCAGCCCGAGCCGGGCCGGTTCCGCACTCACCTGATTCATGCCGGCGTTGACGAATAGCAGGCTCGGGTCTCCTCTGGGCCGGACCGGGGAGGACGGGACCAGTAGGTGTCCGTGTTTGTCGCGAAAGAAGTCCACGAAGGTGCTCCGGACACAGGCGGCGGGCAGCGGCGGAGGTGCGCCGCTGAAGGAGCGCTCTGGGGCGCCGAACAGGAGGCCCGAGGGCCCCCTGAGCGGCCGGAGCCTCCGGAGGAGCAGTGCGGACATCCGGATCACAGCGACACGAACCGAACCGGACCAGAAACACACCGACCCCCACACGGACTACAGGCTGCGAGGAAACGCATGCGCACTGGCTGCCTTTTCTTCTTCTTGTGAGGGCGTTAAACAATACGAGCTGCGCTGCTATCTGCTGGTGACCTGGGGGAACTGCAGCATGACGTCAGAAAATCTCAGCTCATACATTAACGTCACATCAAAACATCCATACAGATAACATATTTCAAAGCAGCTCAGCGTGAACCCAAATTCAGAGATCTGACCCTGACTGAGCCAGGTTCTTCTCCTGCAACCACTGTGTTCCTGCAGAACATGTTCCTGCCCCAGAACATCAGCTACCATCAATCTCCATAGATGAACTGACAGGCGTTCCTCGGTGTGAGGACGTGAAGGAAACCTGTGCAGAGTAACGGAGGGGGTCTATTCCAGGAAGCAGGTTTAGCTGTTAACCCTAAAGTGAGGGAAACTCAGGTTTTCAGGTCCAGAAAGAGCTAACTGCAGCTCTGACTCAATTACCAGGGTAACAGACTCTGTGACCCTAACCTGGCAGGTTTTATCCAACAAGCTCTGAGTGTCTCTCTGACTCCTCCCCTCCTGCTGCACCTGAATCACCTGTCTGACACTCCCATTCATTTCCTCCTTCATAAAGACGCTGCAAAGCGATCAGAGGAGCGAATTCATCTGCAGACGTTTGTTTCTACAAGCACTGAAATCCCAGTTAGATGTTAGTTTGTTATTTTTGTACGTAACATGAAGCTTTTACAGTCGTTAACTCGTCAACAGGCTGTAAGGACGGAGACAGCGATGATGTCACAGATTTATAATGAGGCAGCTGTCAGACTGTCAGTCAGTTCCTCTGAAACATTTACTGTAGTTACTGCAGCATCACTGTTACATCACACTGATCTGGATGAAGCTGCTGACACAGAACACACTGATCAATGATCGATCATTGGTCGTGTTGTAAAAGGTCACTGATGGAAAAATGTCTGGATCTTAGAGATGATGGGAATGTTTGAGTGAAGACTTGAAAACTGAACTAAATGGATTTAAAGTGACTTAAATGATGTCAACATGAAGGTTATGGTGTCTGAAATTCAGAATATGAATCTCAACATATTTTCACTGAAAATCACCTAAATTGGTGATCATTGGCTCTATAATGGATCAGCAAACTGTGTCTGAGTCCACCTGCACAGCAGGAGGATCCAAACAGATCAGGATTCAGACCCGATAAGGTTCAGATCCAGTTCAGGTTCCAGTCATTTTCCAGCTCATCCAGTCCGGATCTGTTCATAATGGATTCATTTTCCTGATACGATCTGCATTCTTTAATTAAAATGTCTCATCCTCCCAAAATGTACTGAAATATTTAAAACCTATAAAGCTGAGACATTCATTATAACATGTTTGACTTTATTGGTAAAACTTAACATTCATCATAATTGGAAAGCTGCTCTGAATGTTTTCAGCTGAATATGAAACTATGGCTGACCTCTGACCTTTAACAGTAACTCAGTGAATCATCTCTGCTGTGGCTGTCAGAGAGCTGTCATCTATCAGTGAAGCTGAATCCTGATCTTACATTTGATTCAGCTTCATCTGATGGAGATTCAAGTAATATATCATTCAAGAAATTATATATTTGATAACAAACTTTTATTCTGTCTATGATGATGTCAGAGGGGGTCAGGCTGATTAAAGTGACTCGTCATGCTCCACACTGACACGTGTGATCCTCCATCCATCGGATTACAACGGAGGACCCGCTCTTTATTTACCCGTTGCCATGGTGAATCCTGGTGCTCCACTGATGATGGCTTTCTTTCCTCAGTGGCGGATCTAGGATTTTTCTGAGTAAGGGGCCATCAAGGGGCCACAGTATTCATAGAGGGGCCAAGTATTTGTGGTGGACCAATAAAAATTAAAGCCATTACATTAAAGTTATGGTAAATCTTGTCACCATGAGTCGTAAGAATTCAGTGAACTTATGTGCCATTTCATACATTACAGCATTAACTGTTGTTGCTCTCCCTAAATGATTTCTGACCTGATGAAAAGGGACTGGAGGTGTCCTGCTCCTGACCAGCTTCTGGTCTACTGTGTTCTGCTGCTCTCTCCCTCCTCTCACCCTGCTCATTTTCAGCTGGCAGACTCACTCTTTTGCTCAAAAACTGCTGAATTCCCACCTGAGACTGACCCTTTCTTTTCATATTCTTCTCTATCACTGCCAAACATTATAGTTAATGTTAACACACAAATGCAGATTACAAAGAAGTACATGAATTAGTATTATATGAAGTAGTGAAATGCTAACATTCATGTCCAAACACAAGTAGGGCCTCAGTTAACATTACTCTTAAATAACTTTGCTTCTTAATTTAATGTTTGCCAGACTTATGCTGTGTGACAGCTCTGAGTAAAAAGGAATTTATGACTTATCATTACCGACAAATTCCTCAAAATATACACTGGCATTGGTTGTCGGTTAAAAAACTTTCTCCACGAGATCGTTCAGATTTTCTTTTTCTTCTGTAAGCTTTAGTCATGCTGGACATTCCTATTTGGCTCATTAGCGCTACTGGTGTTTCGGCATGGAATTGCATCCACCTATAATTTGATCCTCGCTCTCGGACAAAGGACAGATGAGTGACAGGACAGGGGCACTTCAGGGGGCCAATCAGATTTCAGATGGGGCCAATGCCCCTGTGGCCTCGCCCCTAGAACCGCCCCTGTCTTTCCTTACTCACGCACGCGCTAACTCAGGGTGATCATACTCAGAGTGGATTGAACTAACTCTGATCAGCTGTTCTGGAACAGGAAACTCAGAGTTGATCAACTCAGAGTCTGTTTTTAAACTCAGAGTTTGTTGAACCTGCTTCCTGGAATAGTCCCAGGATGCTCTCAGCTGAACCTTTTAAACATTTTCACGTTCTGGGGTTTTATTTAAACGCTTTTAAGCCCGTGAAGTTCCGACTAAAGAATAAAAGCTTTACTGTGTTTTTAAAGACGTTCAGCAGTCTGCTGACATTATCAATAAAGTTTTTCAGGATGTTTTTTTCCTTTGTTTACGTTTGGTTTGTTTGTGTACACAGAATAAGAAAAAAAAACCCTAAAAGAGCGGTGTAGATATTTCCGAGCCTGGGACGCTCCGTGAAGGCCTCAGCAGCACAGAGAGGCCCCGCGTGCGCATCAACCCTGATTAAACTCACCTGAGGCTGTAAGCTAGGACGTTTCCGTGAAGGTGAGTCAAGTTGCGGCGGCGCGATGCAGAAAGGACTCAAGAAGTACTTCGTGAACATGGACGAGTACCTGGCCAGCCTCGGTCTGTACCGGAAGATGGTGGCCCGGGACGCGTCCAGCCTGTTCCGAGCCGTGTCCGAGCAGGTGAGGCGGGAGAGGGTAAACGAGTAAAGCACTCTGTTACAGTTACTGCGTGTGAGGGCAGTGGCGGTCCTAGCCTGTTTGGCGCCCTGGGCGAG